>NW_007890269.1:0-534 GCF_000696425.1 Galeopterus variegatus
AAGTTTTAAGTGGAGAGTGAGCATCAATATGGTGTTGCTTAGGAGCTCCAGCAAGGAGATGTGTATGTGTAAAAGTGATGAGCAAGAGTGGGCAGATTTAAAAATCTAGAAGACTCAAAATTTAAAGGAGGGATGGAATGGACATTAATTTGGAAAACACAACTTTGAGAATTAAATGTTAATTAAAGGAAGCATTCTATTTTAAAAGGTAGGAAGGCGTCAATTGACCATTGTGAAGTCAATAGCACTAATGGAAGTTGTCTTTCTTTCAATAAGTTTTCCCATTAATGCTTGATCATTAACCCATTTAACAGTGGGTCATCTTCTACATCACAGTACAATTACTCTTAAGCTGTCAGCAGCCACTTAATGGAAAGCCAGTTTCATTAGACCCAACATCCAAGTGGACAGTTGAAATAGTCTGAATTGAAATGAGGAATGTGGAGGATAACCTGAATTTTAAAAATAGACTGGCCTACACAATTTTGTCAATTGAATGACACAGGAGAACACAGCAGGTCATCATCTCTGTGT
>NW_007890270.1:0-534 GCF_000696425.1 Galeopterus variegatus
AATCTAATCACCTGTTCAAGACTCCAACTTTCAATTCCCATAACAGGATTTCCCACCCTCAGCAGTTACGATGGAGATTAAGTTTTGGGGGGACACTCAACCCAAGGCATTCCACCCTAGCTCCACAAACTCATGTCCTTTTCACAGACAAATGCACTCATTTCATCCCTAAAGTCTTGTTTTAACTCACAAGTCCAAGGTTCAAAGTCCCATCTGTGAAATTAAATCAAGTTATCTACTTCCAAGATACAATGGTGGGACAAGAATAGGGTACATATTCCCATTCCCAGTGGGAGAAATAGGCCAAAAGAAAGGGTAACAGTTCTTAAGCAAGTCTGAAACCCAGCAGGGTAGGCATCCAGTCTTAAAGATGAAGAATCATGTACTTTGACTACATGCTCAATGTTCTCTGTGTGCTGGTGCAGGGGCTAGGACCCCAAATCCTTGGGCAGCTCCACTTCTGTGGCTTTCCTGGCCTCCAGTGATGCTTTAGTTCTCACAGGCTAGCACTGCACTCTGGTAGCTCTACAAGTC
>NW_007890271.1:0-534 GCF_000696425.1 Galeopterus variegatus
CCAAAAAATAGGGCCTCTAACTGCAGCTCCCAGGCGTGGAGCATCCATGCACCCAGTTATTATTCTGTGCATATGAGAACAAAACATATAACTGACCTTATGGCCAACTAGCATCTATTCGTCTTTCTCTTGGTCACAGCACCCTGCTTCCCTTTTTTGAATCACTTTTGTGACCAAGACTTGATCACAGGATGGAATCCTGCTGGCCACAGTGATGGGTTGAGTGATGGGTGTGTGACCTGCACTGTTCCAATCAGAGTGGATCTCAGGACCAGTGTAAGGAGTCCTGGAGCAGCATGCAGCCCCACAGGCTGTTGACAGCCTTATGCCATCTCACAGAGCCTCTGAATGAGGCCACAATATCAGAGTCCCTTTGGCAATAAGGTGAGCCCACAAATTTCATTTTTTGCCTAAGATAGTTTGACTTACGTTTCCTGCTACTTGATAAGATAATTTGATACAAATTGGGATGTTACTATAAGTGTCTGTACTGTAACTGGATTTTTCAGTCAGTAATACACTGTGGGCAACATT
>NW_007890272.1:0-534 GCF_000696425.1 Galeopterus variegatus
CTTCTGAAAGGAAAATCTGATCTTGCTACTGCCCTACTTAAAACCTTTAATAACTTTCCATCCCTCCTAGACAAAGTCAGAAATGCTTAATCTTAAAAAAAATGCTACAAATTCTGGACTCCTACTTACTTTCCTAGCCAGATTTCCTATCACTTCTCTCAGTCCTTACGTTCCAGGTATGCTGACCTTCTCTGAGTTCCTCATGAGTTCCTCACATGAACTAGCTCCTTCCTTCTCCAGGCCTTGAGACAGGAGGTTCCCTTTTTCAGGAAGGCTATGTGCTTGGCCAATTCCTACATAATCTCACAGAGCTCAAAGGACCAGAAAAACTTCTCTAATCTCTGGGTCAAATATTCTCATAAACCATAGTATTTTCCCTTTGTAATCTCTATTACAGTTATGTTTAATTTTGTCACATTCGAAGCACTCAATAATTATGTGTTGATAGATGAGTGAAAAAAAGTAATGATTCTAAATACATCTTCTACTATGTTACTCTTCCTCTATGAAAAATTTTACTCCACTAGGATAATT
>NW_007890273.1:0-534 GCF_000696425.1 Galeopterus variegatus
TTATATTTATCCACTAGAATGGAAGCTCACCGGGGCATGTTTCTGCTTGTCTGGACTGCGGGCTGTCAAGTCCATCTGGTCTTGGTTTCTTTCCATTCCAGCTCCTGAAATCAGACACTGAGGCAAGTGTTCAAGGGTGCAAGTTCCTTGGGAAGTACAGGTAGCGGGGGTAGAGGCAGAGGATGTGGTGGGACTGCAGAATGCTAGTGAATGATGCAGAACACACCAGAGCCACCCTGCCTGAGGGCTGAGGGAGCGGAGGTGTAAGCACCCATCAGCAATGGGTAGAGGGCTGCTGGGGGTGGGGGTGATTCCCAGCACTTCCAGACGGCCAAATCTGTGGGCAGAGCAGCCTCCCACACTGGGGATGGCGAGCCTTCAGGCACAGAGGCTGCGCACAGCGAGGGCTGGGGCCCCTGACTGTGCACTGCCAGTACCCTCCACATGCCCGCCTCTGCACCTTGCTCAGACGCCCCTCCTGCCTTCCCAGGTCATGCCTGCACCTCCCTGGGAGCAGCTGCATCCTCGAGGACA
>NW_007890274.1:0-534 GCF_000696425.1 Galeopterus variegatus
ATCAAAATTCCAATGACATTTCTCTCAGAAATGGAAAGAACTATACAGCCATTTATCTGGAGTAACAAAAGACCACGAATAGCAAAAGCAACGCTGAGCAAAAAAAAAAAAAAATGAAGCTGGAGGTATTACTCTACCTGACTTTAAACTATACTACAAAGCTATAATAACCAAAACAGCATGGTACTGGTATAAAAACAGATACACTGATCAATGGAATAGAATAGAGCACCCAGAGGGGGGGGGATGCACTTACTGCCATTTGATATTCGACAAAGGCATCAAGCCTATTCACTGGGGTCGGGACTGCCTCTTCAGCAAAGGATGCTGTGATAACTGGATATCCATATGCAGGAGATTGAAACTAGACCCGTACCTCGCACCATATACTAAAATCAACTCAAAATGGATTAAGGATTTAAATACACACCACAAAACAATAAAACTTATTAAAGAAAACATAGGAGAAACCTTTCAGCAAATAGGGCTGGCCACAGACTTCATGAATATGACCCCCAAAGCACGGGCAACCAA
>NW_007890275.1:0-534 GCF_000696425.1 Galeopterus variegatus
TGACATGTATATGCTTAAGTTTGAGTGATAGCTCTGTGGTTTTTCTTTTATTTAAAATAAATTTTTCTTGTTTTATTGTCCAACTGGGTTATCTCAAAAGCCTGTTTCAAGGTCATAATTCTTTGTTTTGCTTGCTCTTGCCTGTTGCTTAAGCCATCAGTTCTACTTTTTATTTCATTGAACAAATCCTTCAGTTTCAAGAGTTCTGCTACATTCTTTTACAAGGTATTTATCTTTTTATAAAGTTCCTTCTTCAGATCCTAGATTTTTTTTTTCATTTTCTTTTGTTGTCTATCTGAGTTTTCTTTTATTTCATTTAGTTTCCTTAAGATTTTTGCTTGAAATTCCCTTTCAGCCAATTAGTAGGTCTCCTGTTGTTTGAGGTCTTGTAGTAGAGAATTATTGTATTCCACTGAAAGTGTCATACTTTCCTGTTTCTTCATATTTGTAGTATTCCTACATTGATGCTTGGGCATCTGGTTGAGCAGTTGCTTCTTCTAATACTCTGAAATGGCTTTTGAGGAGAGAGATTCC
>NW_007890276.1:0-534 GCF_000696425.1 Galeopterus variegatus
GGAATCTGCCTCTCGGGAAGAGGGAGTTTATCTGGGGCCGACGCCCAGGGTGTGGCGGAGATACAATCTGGGCGGGCTCCTTTTCCCCGCCCCGACGCTGGCCGGGGGCTCCCCACGCTACCAGCCCCGTCTGAGATCTGCTGGGAGAGTGGGATTGTAGGCCAGTCCACAGACCCCAGGGTGCCCCATGTCGAGGTAAGCAAATAGCACGTCTCAGTGAGGAGTCACGCCAAACAGAGATGGCTGTCCTGCCCTCCCTAAGCCGGCCTTCTCCACCCCCACCCGAGAAAATGGAGGCAGCTTTGATGTGGGTGCCTAGCCTGGTGTGGTGGGCGGGGACCAGGCGGGCGGGGAGCAGTCGGGCTTCTCCCCGCAAGTGGGGCTGGGCTGGGGGTGACTCACAGAGATCGCAGAGTTGGGCCGGTCTGGCGTGTTTCACTCCGCCTCTGCGCAGTCCTTTGCTGGCTTTCCTTGCCTTTGTTGTCTGGGCTGATCGCTCGTTCCCGCAGCCGGGCTTGGGCGCTCTCAGGAGTC
>NW_007890277.1:0-534 GCF_000696425.1 Galeopterus variegatus
TGTTATATGATAGCAATATTCACATAGAATACATTTTATGTGTGTTATGTAGTCATACATATGTATAATGAAATGTGCTATGAAGAATAAAATTCAGGGTAAGGAAATAGAGGACAATGCGGGGGCTGCTACTTTGGATAGAGTGCTCAGGAAAGGCCTCTGTGAGAAGTCATGGGAACTAAGAAATGAATGAAGTGAAGAAGAAAGCCATATGCATATCCCAAGTGTTTTAGGATGAGAAAACAGGGAGTACAAGGTCCCAAGGCAAGAGCAGAATTGGTGTACTCTAGAAATGAAAAACTGGCCAGTGTGACTGTAGCAGGGTAAGTGGGGTGGGGGATGAGCAGCAAAAATTGAAGTCAGAGCATGGGAGGGAGTAGGAAAAACCTGTAAGATTTTGTAGGCTTTGGTAAAAATTCCAGATTTTATCTGAAGGATAATAGGAAGCTATTAGAAGGATTTCACAGACCGTGATATAATTAGATTTTCATTTAAAAATCTTTAGTTTGGCTTTTGTGAGAACAGATTGTAAGA
>NW_007890278.1:0-534 GCF_000696425.1 Galeopterus variegatus
GCCTGTTTGAGAGCCATTTACCGTGTTATTTCGTGTCTAATTTCTGAAAACAACCTCCTCTTAGCTCTACGTCTCTTTTAACTATCACACCTTCGGTTCAGTGAGTTATGCTGTATTCTAAGCTCAGAATCTTCTCTGACGCTTTTTGATAGAGATTTTGAAAGAGAAGTCTCACAAGCCGTTTCCCCCATAGTCTCCAATGGGCTTCCACGTAGAACTTGCAAACACGAATTCCTACAGGGTAGATGTGAGAACCACATTCTGCTGCCTCCTGCATCAGAGTCAAACTGGCTTGTGAAGTCTGAACCTCCAGTGAGAGTTTTTGGCAGAGATATTCAACACACATTTCAAGCCTGTTTGAGAGCCGTTCACCATGTGATTTCACGTCTAATTTCTGAAAACAAACTCCTCTCAGCTCTACGTCTCATATAACTAGCACACCTTCGGTTCAGTGCGTTATGCTGGATTCTAAACTTGGAAGCTTCTCTGACGCTTTTGGACAGAGATTTTGAAAGAGAAGTCTCACAAGCCGTT
>NW_007890279.1:0-534 GCF_000696425.1 Galeopterus variegatus
CCAAGGGACCAATTGCACTGGTCTTCCCCTACAGGCCCCTGACACTGGACTATGGGTAAGGACACCCTGCTGCTTTCTTTTCTCTCTCTCTTTTTCTTAAATTTGGTTTTTGTATTACTCTGTACTCTTTTTCTGTTTTCTCCCTTTTTTGGCACTCTTTTTTGGTTTTCTTCTTTCTGTTGGGCTTTTGTTTTGTGGGGGCTTTCCTTGGGGGCTTTTTGGGATGTTTTCTTGTTTTCATGGGGGTATATTTTTCTTTTGAGGGGGCTTTTCTTCTTTTCATGGGTGGTTTTCTTCTTTCTGTTGGAGTTTTCTTTTCTTTTCTTTTTTTAAAATTTTTTTTTCAAAAAAGATGACTGGAAAGGGGATCTTAACCCTTGACTTGTGTCGTCAGCACCACACTATCCCATGTGAGCCAAGGGCTGGAATTGGAGTTTTCTTTTTGTTAGGATTTTGTTCTATTTGTTTTTTTTTTTTTTTTTTTTTTTTTTTTTTTTTTTTGGGGGTTTTTTTTTTTTTTTTGGGGGTTTTTTT
>NW_007890280.1:0-534 GCF_000696425.1 Galeopterus variegatus
GTTTTCTGGTTTTTCTCAATCTTAGCATTCCTACATTCTTTTCTAAAAGGTTGGGCTTTGGTCCCCTAAACTAGAGCTTCAGCCTCTAAACTACAGGCTTTGGCCTTCTATACTAAGGACTTTGGTCCTGTAAAGTACAAATGTTTTATTTCTTTCTCATTAATAACTTATTAATCAATATCCTCTACAATCACAGTTCAACCAAATATGACATATGCAATCCAGAATAGAAGATGAAGCCAATGGATTTCAACTCAAGATCTAAAATAGAGTCACAGTGATAGAATGAATAAGGAGTCATTATTATTATTACCATGACGTTTTACAAGTAGATTGCATGAGATTCACTCACACAGTAAGAAAAGAGAGGCAATCAGAATCTCCCAAAGAAAGAACTATTTTTTAAAAAGTATGGACTAAATGTGAAGAAACAAAAATGGGGCATATGCTTGGGCAATTGGTGCTGCTCGAGTAAAGAGAATGCATTTAAAACGTTTCCGTGGAGTGGCATGCAGCTGGCATCACTGAAACCAC
>NW_007890281.1:0-534 GCF_000696425.1 Galeopterus variegatus
AGATTTGAAACAAAAAGTTATGACTGACCTTCTATTACACATTAACACTCTTCTCAGGAGTATTCTCTCAGTATTATGGTGACTAACAAATGATTTTTCTTTTTTTTTTTCCTTTTTGTTTTTTTTTTCGTGACCGGTAACGGGATTGCAACCCTCGGTGTCGCGCCCGTACTGCGACCGGCAACGGGATCGCAACCCTCGGTGTCGCGCCCGCACCGCGCTCAACCAGTGAGCGGACCGGTCTCTATATGGGATCCGAACCCTCAGCGGGAGCTCCACCATGCTCCCAAGCGCCGCACTCTACTGAGTGCGCCACCGGGTCGGCCCCAAATGATTTTTCTATTTTCTTCATTTCTTTTACATTTACTAATTGGAATTCTACTGAAAGAAAAATTTCCCCATCTGTTCCATTTACTGACTTATTCAACTAAGCATGAACCCATGGCTATTTTATTCTATCAGTTATAATCCATTATTATAATTATATATTCTGTGGCTAAAATTGTCCCTGATTTGGCCATTGGGAGTTTCTTC
>NW_007890282.1:0-534 GCF_000696425.1 Galeopterus variegatus
GACAATGGCCATCTCCCCAGGGACACACAGTGACTTCTCAAGTACTTAGAGGTGAAGCCCAACAAGGACATGTGAAGTCAATGCACCTCTCTGCAAGGATCTGGGCTGAGAAAGAAAAAAAAAAAGAAATCACACCTATAAAGAATTTTCTTTAACTGACCTAATTTAGACACAACCTATACAAACACAACCCACAAAGATTATCTGGGCACAGGGCATGAAACAGTGGAGTGGAACTGGAAATGGCATAATAATGATTCTCAAATATCCAATGTTTGAGTAACAGCCCATAAATTCACATTAAGTGAATTAACAAATAAATATAATTCACACTCTTCTCTATCATAGAAGTGGTAATGATTTCAGAAAAGATGTGTCCAGGGGAGGATCAGACACCAGAATCTGTTAGGAGCAGAATTCTCCAGGACCTTCATAGATTGAGGCATCACTGTTAGTAACACTGTGTCACCTCATTTAATTCTTGCAATGGCCTTATGAGAGGAGGGTCATTAAATACATTTTACAGATTTTTTT
>NW_007890283.1:0-534 GCF_000696425.1 Galeopterus variegatus
GCTATTGTGAATAGCACTGCTATGAACGTCCGCATACACGTTCACGTACACAAAACTTTTCTTCTCTCCTCAGTCTCTATCTAGGAGAGGAATTGCTGGGCCATGTAGTGACTCTGTGTTTAAGTCTGAGGAATTACCAGACTGCTTTCCACAATGACTGTTTTACAATCTCTCTGGCAATGTAGGAGGGTCTGACTTCTCCACATTCTCACCAACATTTGGTCTTTTCTATCTTTTGATTATAGCTGTCCTAGTGTGATATGGTGTGATATGGAAGCCTGTTTTACAGAGAGGGAAACCGAGGCTCAGAGAGGTGAACTTGCTTCCCCAACGTGACTCACCTCCTCAGACTGGAAGGCAAAGAGGAACATGGGTGAGTCACAGGAAAATCAGGGCAGAACGTTCTCCAAACAATTCTCCCCAACCCAGACTTCGAGACCCAGATGAGGAGTTTTGGGCCAGCGGTTGTCCCATCCAGCTTTCCTTTGCAGGCTCAAGGCCCCATAGAATCTCCTCCAGGAACCCAAAGAGAAC
>NW_007890284.1:0-534 GCF_000696425.1 Galeopterus variegatus
TTACATAGCTAATAACTATGCTTATGTGTAGGCTGAGGTTGATTTGAGGGGGATCAATTATCTACAAATGAATTCATTTATTACTCTGAATTCTAGAAGTTTTCTGAACTCTCCTGTGCCAAAACTACAAAGTACAGGTCTAGAAAAGTAGAAAGAAGTCAAATTTAGAGACCTGCAGCTCCAGTCATCTAGCCACAGTTATCCTTGGATTTTAAATTATCATCCTCAAATTTACATCTGGCTTCCAGTGAAGATGGCAGAATAGACGCTCCCCAGTTTCACTCTCTTTCACAAATCAACCAATTTACAACTATTAAAAAGCAACAAAAGCCAAGCTGAGACCAATAGAGTTCTGGCAAAAAGGAGAGACCTATTGAGTTCATGAAGGTGGGAGAAGCCACGCTGAGAGAAAGAAAGGATCACTTCCACCATTTCAAGCCCCAGCTGCTTTAAGTCTGGAGCTGTTGAGCACATGGAGCAAGAGCTGGCAAAAGCCGCAGCTGTGCCCTTCATATGAAGTTCTTTGGAGGCTGT
>NW_007890285.1:0-534 GCF_000696425.1 Galeopterus variegatus
ATGCGTAGAAACCCTGTTACTCATTGGTGTCCTAAGTTAAATAAAAACATCTTAGTAAGATTATGGGACAAAAACATATGATGCACAACTTTCCCTCCTAAAAATAAAGATTAAAGATGGAATTTAGAATGCACCTGGTTTTGTGAGGGATGGTGCTGTGCACTTTAACACTTTACATTGGGCCACACAGCCGTTATATTAAGTACAAGCATGGTAAGGCTGTTCAAATATCCTTTATTCCTTTTCCAAATGAACAATAGGTTCATGCCTATAGAAATATGAGAATCATTAAATCAAAGTTAAAAATATATATAAGGTTTGTTTAACACTTTGAAACCGCAATCGCTGCCATCTCACTTTTGAGGCAGACATATAATTTATGCTTGCTGGTAGTAATAAGTTTAAGGTTAATACGAGGACAAGAAAAAAAGAAACACAATGGCGGAAAACGTCGAGAACAGCAAGTCACGGAGTAATCGACCACAACAGATATAATCACCAGAAAGAATTGGCTGACAACTGAGTTTTATTTAA
>NW_007890286.1:0-534 GCF_000696425.1 Galeopterus variegatus
CAATGACCAATGTCAATGCTTAAGGCGGATAGGCAGGAGGAGTTCCTTCTAAACTCAGACTTTTTGTTCTATTTAATCGATAGACAAATGACACACACCCACATTAGGAAGACCAGTCTACTTTAACTTCTACTGATTCAAACGTTAATCTCATCTAGCAACACTTTCACAGATGCACCCAGAATAATGTTTGGCCAAATGTTTGGGCATGCTGTGGCACAGTCAAATTGACACATAAAATTAACCATCATATTATCAATTTTAAGACACACCATTATTTTATGTAATACAAGAAAACAAAAACCAAAAAACAACCCCCCCACCACCAAATAAACAGTGACATGGCACTGATTCTAAGATGCTTCCTAATTTCAGTTATTGAAACGTGAAAAAAAATGTATTTTAAAATTGAAAAAATATACTAAACTATTTTATCTTATGCGAATCTCAAAAATGTTAAAAAGCCACACTCCCTCCCCCACATACACAAAGCACAGCTGCAGTAAGCTTTGAAAGTTGCTGGTAAACTATAAT
>NW_007890287.1:0-534 GCF_000696425.1 Galeopterus variegatus
ACTATTTAATAAGATTAAATTAATTTTTCACAACTTGAAAACTTTGGCTTTATTGAATAATTCCTTTATTTTTTTGGCTTTTTAAAGACAATTTTGAACATTTAAACAAAAATAGCTTTTGAAAACATGGGACTATTCTAACTTTTTTATTTTCTAACATTTGAGTTATATTTTTAGTTAAAAATATGTTTCGATTTTGAATATTTGAAAACAACTGCACATTATTTTTAATCCTTAAGGTCTTTGACATGAGTACAAATAAAAATCCTAATAGAAATAGATAATGTGAATGTGGAGCTCAGAAAAGAAAAAACTGAAAGAGAAAAATACAAAATTTTCAAAGAATGCTATTTGAAATGGCAACAATGAAAATTAGTAGAATTTACTGAGCATAACCCATATAAAATTCAGAAATAGGGCATCATAAATTATTTATTAATGAAGATTTAATTACTCATGAAAATAATGAAAACAAACAAGATAATTATTCTTATCAAGTCCACAACTTGAATTTCATCAAATTAAATCCTTACA
>NW_007890288.1:0-534 GCF_000696425.1 Galeopterus variegatus
ACATAAATATGTCTCTCACAGTTCTTGAAGTTTGAAGTCTGAAATCAGCATCATAGTGCTGAAATAAAGATGTCAGTAGGGTTGTGCTCCCTTTGGAGGGTGAATCTGCTCATTGTCTCTTCCAGTTTCTGGTGACTGCCAGCATTCCTTGGCTTGTGGCTGCATCACTCCAATCTTCAAGGCCAGCATTTGAAATCTCTCTACTCTATCTTCACATCATCTTCCCTTCTGTGTATCTGTGTGTAAAATCTCCTTCTGCTTTTCTCTTATAAGGATACATGTGATTGGATTTTCGGGGCCCTCCCAAATAACCCACAAGGTCGGTGACTTAATCACATTGATAAAGACTCTATTATTATTATTATTATTTTGCTTTATAAGTTAACATTCACAGATTCCAAGGATTAGGATGAAGTATCTTTTGGGGCAGGGGGCATTTTCAGTCCTCATTTTCAGGCTTCAAATGTTTCATCAATAGAATATCAATATTAACACTCTAACCACTTGAACTGTGCTACTTTGAATTCCCTTCCA
>NW_007890289.1:0-534 GCF_000696425.1 Galeopterus variegatus
GGAAATATAAGGAAATACATTTTCTCAAATTGGATTACTAGCCAATTTAAAATAAGGAAGTAAGTGCATTTTTTTGCCATCAAAAAAGATTCTGTAATCATTTTAAATATGATATGTAGAATAAAATTATCAATAAAAAATGTAAACTCTGTTTCAAAATAATAATGATGTGGTGCATGTAGTTACATAAAATGAGAATAGGTAGTGTATATATTTTTCCTAATATTGTTATAGAAGTAGACATTTGAAGTATAATGTTGTCAAGATTTATAAAGGAATTAAGATTTTTTCATACCTGCAAACTAACAAGTTAGACACCTACAATATCACAGATGCTGACAAGAACACATAGGACTCCTAGGTAGGAAATAAATGAATTTCTTTTCACTGCAATAGCAGTAACCACAGTATCAGTATTTGTCCCAGTTTCTCTAGTTTTGGTTCCCTCAGGATGATATGAAAAGGATAAAGATAGATCTCTCTATGTATATATGTATGTATGTATGTATATGTATGTGTATATATATATATATA
>NW_007890290.1:0-534 GCF_000696425.1 Galeopterus variegatus
CACCGTTCTGAAGTCTCATGTTCATCTTAAAACCTTCATCTGGAACAAAGGCATTTGCTTCTTGGAACCACAGCCTCGGTTTCACCCACAGCCGTGGCACCAGGCCACGCGCTTCCTGGTCACCGTGCTGCTCACGGCCGTTCCCATCAGCCGCAGCGACAGGCGCCGTGGCTGCTGCGTTCTCTTTAATGATGAGGAGGTTTATCCCATACTTTATTTGGGGGGATATTTGCAGGGCAGGAGGGGCGCTCGTGACACCGCTGAGTGAACGCTCACTGTCTTCTCTGTGTCACCCCAGCAGGGACCAGCAAGGGCTACTGTCCCTGCTCCGACCCACACCTCAAGTGAGAAAAGATGCTTCATGGTCTCCTTTGACTTTACACATTGCAGCACCGTGTGCACCTGCCACCCGGAGCGTCAGTCCTTTTGTTACTTGGAAAATAAATAAATACATTATAAAATAACAACTAAAGTCAATAGCCAACAAATTCACAGCAGGGTCAGATGCCTATGGAAGATAATGAAAGAGGTCGC
>NW_007890291.1:0-534 GCF_000696425.1 Galeopterus variegatus
ATTTATAAGAACAAACACAAAACAGCTAAGCATACTGTGGGTGAATGTGTGTTATGTACTCATAGGATCTATAATTTATCTTTCTGATGTAAAAAATTAATTAGAAAATCGGATATCACAAAATTCTTAAGTAGCCATAGTCAGCATTCTTCTCATGGCAATAAGGTACAAAGCAAATTGGACAGTGATTTTTTTGTAATAGTCCTGGGTTAGGTAAGTACAGGTCTACACCACCACCACCCTCTGACATCTTCCATAGCCCACATATACACACACTGGAAAAAATCCCACACAAAGCCCACAAAGATATATTTAATTTGTGGGTAATCCATTATCTTTGCTGCATTCACAACAAATATTTTGTTGATGCTTTTGGAAATAAATCACCTACCTTAGCACCATCTAGAACTGAGAATTATAAAATTTATTTTGCACGAGAGGCTGACATTTTCCTCCAGGTTTTAAAAATGGGACTTATAAGAGATGATTATTTATACTCTAATCTATGACAAGTGGGACATTATCCCAAGATGA
>NW_007890292.1:0-534 GCF_000696425.1 Galeopterus variegatus
ATGTTGATCCAAAAATGCTATATAGCTGGGGCTTCAATCAACTACGCTCCTCACATCAGGTCTTCTTGGAAGAGATGTGAGTGGCCTATTTCCATGGCCACCATAGTGTGGGTATTAGTGCTTTGACTTAATTAAAGAACGAAGGTAGAATTCTGCTATTTTCTTACTAAACCCATTTCTTTTGCATGCCTCTCCTGACCATTACATTTCCCTGCCTTCTTGAAGGTAGTGGAGCCATATGACTTTGCCGTGGTTGATGGAACACATGCCATTTCTATACCTAAACCTGAAGTCTCCCACATGTAGTCCACTCTTTTTCTACTTCTAAGGCAAATTTGTAGGTCATGTGTTGAAGCATCACAAGATGAAGGGAGAAGCTGAGCCTCTGAATTACCACTTTGAGGAGAGATGCCAGACTACCACGTACTTGCTCAAGTGTGAGCAAGCATTAAATCTCAACTAAGTTTAGATTCTGACATTTGAGAGCTACTTATTTCAATAAGCCTCCTTTTTTTTTTTTTTTTTTTTTTTTTT
>NW_007890293.1:0-534 GCF_000696425.1 Galeopterus variegatus
TCTATGAAGTGTTCTTGCTAAAAATGTTTCATTGTTATATTCAGGTTAATCAAAACCAAATCGAGGGCCGGCCCGGTGGCGCACTGCTATAGTGCGCTGCTTGAGAGCGTGGTGGCGCTCCCGCCGAGGGTTCGGATCCCACATACAGACCGGTTCCCGCTCACTGGCTGAGTGAGGCGCGGGAGCAACACCGAGGGTTGCGATCCCGTTGCCAGTCCCGGTCCGGTACGGGGGCGATACTGAGGGTTGCAATCCGTTGCCGGACACGGAAAAAGACAAAAAGGAAAAAAAAAAAACCAAATTGAGGAGCATTCTGTAAAACAATTGGCTTGAAGGCTTAAAAATTGTCAGTGCTATGAAAGATTTTTAAAAGATGGCAAACAGTTCTAAATTGAAGGAGACTAAAGAATCATGAAAACTAAATGCAATGCCTGGTGTTTGATTGGATTCTGCCTTAAAAAAAAAGGGGGGGGCGGCCCGGTGGCGCACTGCTACAGTGTGCCGCTTGGGAAGCGCGGTGGCGCTCCCGCCGAG
>NW_007890294.1:0-534 GCF_000696425.1 Galeopterus variegatus
ACACACACACACACACACACACACACACTAAAATATAAACTTTATGATAAAGGAACTAATCTGTATTATTTACTGCTCTATCCTTAGTATCTATAACAATGGGTGACATATAGAAGATGCTCAAAAAATGTATGGTGACTGAGTGAATGAATAAATGAATGAATATTCCATAGAATCTGAAGTACCGTAATTTAGTCAACCGTTCCCTTGTCAACAGACATGCAGGTTGTCTTCAGGTTGGTTTTGTTGTTTTGCTTTCTGGTGCTGTCAGGAACACCCTGTACACAACACACTCTTAGCTACTGACACTTATCCTCAGCTACTCAAGCCTTTGTTCTTGTAGTATGGATTCCCCAAAATGGAACTTCTGCGTCAAAGTGTATGTGCATTTTTTTTATTGTAACAGAAAATGTCTTTCCTAAAAGGTTATGACAACTTGCTGTCACTCCAGGAGTGTATAAAACTTTCTTATTTCCTCTCCTTCTCTGGATAGTATCAACTGTTTTAATTTCTTTAGTCTGATGAATGAATAAC
>NW_007890295.1:0-534 GCF_000696425.1 Galeopterus variegatus
CTACATCAAAGTCAGGCATGTAATCCATTCAACGATCACTTCGCATTTCCTTGATATCCTTGGTCTCAATGATCTTTTCTTCCACCTTAACCTCAGTCACTCATGCTGAGTCATACTATTTGGTCAAATAATAGATCCTGACATCACTGATAACAGTACCCACTGTCTATCACCTCTAATCCTTCCAGGTCACTTACCCTAAAACTATCATTCAACAATTTCCTGATCTCACTGAGGCCTCTCTCTACCACATCAGATTTGCACTATTCGTCACCTACTTTACCTTCTAGTTCAGCGAAGATTCACTGGTCCAGATCACCTACTTTACCTTCTGGTTCAGCGAAGATTCACTGGTCCAGCAGTATAACTTGCTTGCATATATCCCGATTTTGTTTCTTCCTGCTCAAAAAAACTCAACCCAGTAGCTGAATATTACTCATTTATTCAGCAGTACCAATCTCAAGTTCATAACTGCACAATTCAAGAAATCCTTTAACAGAATGAGATTCCCCTGTTCCTATTACATTGCTCTAG
>NW_007890296.1:0-534 GCF_000696425.1 Galeopterus variegatus
ATACCTTGGCAATCTTAAAATGATTCATTCTTGAGTTTCTATCACCTGTAACAGTTTTATAGTTTTAATTCAAAATGTCTTACTGCAACAGAGACTAATATATTGCACAAAGCCCAGGTTATTTTTAACTATATTAGACAATAAATCCATGATATTATTTTAAGGTCATGGGAGACATAAATGGCCAAATCTCTTAATTTGTAAACCTGGTATCAATACTTGAATTTATGTAATTAGAGATTTATTATCAATTCAAGTTTTGTGTCTTAATAAATGCAGATATGCATTGGAGAAGTGATCTAAGACCAACATATACGCCATGAACATTTTAAATTAATGAGCTAATTATATTATTTCCAACTTGACAGCTAACAGAAATCTAATGTTGGGTGAAAGGAATTGTATTATGGAATACTAACTGAGTGAGACCTTAAGGCCTCCTGTACTCATGTGGCAGTTATCTTAAAGAAAGCAGGTAATAATAACAATTGCAAGGTTAGGTCTTTGTCAAAAAAAGAGTAGAAGTACAGCTAC
>NW_007890297.1:0-534 GCF_000696425.1 Galeopterus variegatus
AAACAAAGAAACACTTCAGGAAGTAGGACTGGGCAAAGACTTTATGATTAAAACCCCAAAAACGTAGACAACAACAACAAAAATAAACAAATGGGATTATAACAAACTAAAAAGCTTCTGCAGAGCAAAAGAAACAATTAACATAATAAAGACAACCTAAAGAATGGGAGAAAATATTTGCCAGCTGTGCATCCAAAGGATTAACATCCAGAATCCACAAGGAACTCAAACAACAGTAGGGAAATAAAAAAGGAACCCAATTAAAAAATGGGCAAAGGAGCTGAACAGGCATTTCTCAAAGGAAAATATACAAATGGCCAATGGACACTTAAAGAAGTTCTCAAATTCCTTAAGCATCAGGGAAATGCAAATCAAAACCACTTTGAGATATCATCTCAGCCTAGGTGGACTGGCTATTATCAAAAAGACAAACAGTGCACCAAGGGGAAAAAAGATGGCGACGGGTCTGGAATGGCCACGTCAGGAAACAGCGCGATCCTGAGAGCTGTGTGCTGTGATACCAGAGTATTGACT
>NW_007890298.1:0-534 GCF_000696425.1 Galeopterus variegatus
ATTTGAATTATGAATTTAAACTAACTACACTTTTAAAGAAATCAAACCTGTCTTTGATTGTGTTTACCCATCAATTCAAGTAATATAATAATTCTGGAAGACAAGCAGAGATTGGGGGACAGACACATTCATAGTCTGGAAGAATCAATCTGTTGATATCTAACGAATATTTATTTAAATTTCCAATTCTGTAAAGTGTTTAAGATGCTTTGTTAGTTACAGATAGATGAATAAACCACACATTTTAAAATATTGCCTTTAGTCAAAGCAATAATGTGAGCCACAATTTTTTTCAGTTCTATTGTATTACAGGAGAAATCAATACATCCAGAGGCTGATTATAAAGAAATAATAAAAAATGTAGACTTGAATTGATTTAACAATGAAAAAGGATGCAATTATGATGGTACAATAAACCCAAAATTGGGAAGAAACTAGTCAGATAAATTTTCTCATCGGCATGTCCGTCTCATGTTCTAAGCAACATGACCTACATTAATTGGAGCCATTGTTCCACGGCAAGGAAATACTGCC
>NW_007890299.1:0-534 GCF_000696425.1 Galeopterus variegatus
AGTACAAGAAGTGTGTTAGGATTCCCTTCACCAAGGGAAATCATCCTGGGAAGGAAGAAAGTGTTAGGTTAAGGAAAAGGCCAAAAGCAGAAGGAATTTTTGTCTCATGTTCTCAATGGAACTTTGACAGCTAAGCTTGAGGGTCCTGTATAGAGGACCCTCAACCCCAGCAGATTAATGACAGCATCATGGCATGGTTAGAGAGAGAGAGAGGAGAAACAAAAGGTGAGAGAGAGACACTGTACTTCTAAATGTCTTAAAGGGACCCAGAAATTACCCCTTATGCCAGAGATAATGCAGAATGTCAACATGCCTTTTGGACACACTACAGACAGTAATGATGAACCAGGTGCAAGTAGCTTCTGGGTAGACAGACTAGCTGGTGTCCAGATACAGGGTGTCTGAAGCATCATAGGAGTCTGTAGAGTATGCATCATCATAAAGAGCCAAAATTTGTTGGTTGATGTTTTAGGCCGTTTTGTGTTGCTATAACAGAAATACCTGAGACTGGGTAATTTATAAGGAAAAGAAGTT
>NW_007890300.1:0-534 GCF_000696425.1 Galeopterus variegatus
CAACATCTCCCCAACACCCTCCCCCACCAACCACCCCAGCCTCTGGTAATCCCCATTCTGATTCTACTTCTATGGGAGGTATTGCACATGTTAATTAGCTAGATTCAGCCATTCCACAATGTATACATACTTGAAAATATCACGTTGTACATGATAAATACATACAATATTGTCAATTTGAAAATAAATAAATAAATAAACAGGCTTTCTCACCACATTAGCCTTTAGTAATTTGACAATGTCAATCAAAACTGTGATAGTACTAATCCTCCAGTTTTATTTCTAGGAATTTATCATCCACTTATCTGTCTCTCTCTATACACACACACATATGTTAAAGTGCAAAATGACATAGGATCAATGTTATTTCTTGTAGTATTGCTGGAAATAGCAAAGTATTAGAAACAACCTGAATGTTCATTACACAGATAATTAGTATTCCATTATAATAAGGTAATTATTATTAATATGGTAATGACTAGCTAAGCTGAATGTGTAATTTGTCTTAGGTAACAGTATTAAGTTTTTTTTTTT
>NW_007890301.1:0-534 GCF_000696425.1 Galeopterus variegatus
AGCTAAGACATGGAACCAACCTAAATGTCCATTGATGGATGATTGGATAAGGAAACTGTGGCATATATACACCATGGAATACTACTCTGCCACAAAAAGGAATGAAATTCTCCCATTTGCAGCAACATGGATGAGCCTGGACAAACTTATATTGAGTGAAATAAGCAAAGCACAGAGGGATAAATACCACATGTACTCATTCATATGTGGGAGCTAAGAGAGTAAGAAGGAAGGAAAGAAAGACCACAGTGGCGCATTGGACTTGCAGAGAGAGAGAATGTACCTTGGGCTACAAAGTGGAGTGGGGAGGGAACAGGCAAGGGAGAGGGAGGTTGGGGATAATTGGGTGGGGGATGTGGGGTACCAGTGCAATTTGTGGTAATGGGCATGCTGCCAGTGTGAACCTGGCTTTCACGACTTGGTCACGAGGGGTTTCAATCAGCTTTGTATCTCATGAATATTCATAACCAATAAAAAATAAATAAATAAAAGGTTCTTTTGTCTTGTTTTCATTGTTATCTTTTTTCTACTTGC
>NW_007890302.1:0-534 GCF_000696425.1 Galeopterus variegatus
ACTGCATCCACAGAAACCTGAGCATTCTACCTGGTGTTAGGCAATTTTTAGATAAGGCAACATGCTTCACTGCTTCATCTCTTTCAGCATTCCATCCCTTTCATTTCTTGAAAAAATATGGTGCCCTTTGCCATAGGCATGTGTTCTGTGAAAAGACTGAGCACATAATGAATTAGGGAAGAGAGCCAACCTGCCTCCTTAAAGTTGCCTCAACCCCTCTGTGCTCATTGCCACCAGCTCTCACTGGCCCCGCTGTAGCCCATCCTTACCCGACTCACTGTCGGATCACCTACTCCAGGAGAGGCAAAGACACATGCATTGCCTGTCCTCTTTCTTTATCCACAAGGAGCTGGTGGAGCTGTGGGCCCTGCAGGAAAGTCTGGGAGGAGGGTCTGGCAGAATGCAGAGGCTCACAAGCATTCGAGAAAAACACAGAGCTGAGGGTTCCTCTGCAGTTAATCTTTGTGTTCCCGTTCCTTTTTTCTGCCTCACTGATCTCCAACCTGCTTAGCAATCAAGATCCCAAGTGTAGAA
>NW_007890303.1:0-534 GCF_000696425.1 Galeopterus variegatus
GGAAAGTAAGGACTCCCACTGAAGTGCAAGGGTCTTATCTGTTAATGAATGTTTAGAGGCTGAGTGGCAATAGGGACAATTGAAACAAGTTGTCCGAATTTTTAGTCACTATTCCATGGTTGGGGGGTGGTGTGGAGGGAGAAATGCTATCATGGGGAAGCAAGAGGATGTGTCAGTGAGGCAACCAGCCCACCCAAAAGGCAGTATGGCTGCAGTGAGAGAGTCCCCAAAGCTGATGAAGAACTTTAGGTACATCAGATTAAATATCTACTTGGGGAAACTGTGAGCTTTCTCACAGTTTTTTGAAAGCTCTCTCTAAGCTTTCACACTGCTTGAAATTGAAAGTAAATATGTCTTGCAGAGTTTTCTCTCTCCATGCCCTGTGTTACTTCCCTTGTCCTCTACTCTGACCTTAGTTGCTTTAAGAAAAAAAATGGTTAGGGGTAGAGATGATGTCTTCTAGTCCCAATGAGAACTGAAGACCGTTGCACTTGGCTGAGTATGCTAGGGAACTGGGGTTGGGTAGATATCAAC
>NW_007890304.1:0-534 GCF_000696425.1 Galeopterus variegatus
CCATATTTAAGTCAATTATTAGACAAATATGTTGTTTCCAGTTTTTCAAGACGGTAAACAACGTTGCCTTATAAATACTTCCTTGCCCACTTACCCAGCTATTTCAGGACGATAAATTCCTAGGGGTGAAATTGCTGGCTCAGAGAGTGTGCATCTTCCTAAGGGGTTTGGTGTGTATTCATGGCTCGCTCTTAAATCCAGACCCATTGATTTCATACTCCAGATTTGCCACCCACTTTAGCATTAGCTCAAGCACAAATAAATTTAGGTGGTGAATCTGCTATTTGTAACTCTCCAGGCTACTTCCCTCCATTAATATGAATGAATGAAAAATGACTGTAGTTTCCAGTTTTAGAATGCCATGCATATTCTCACCCCGACGTTCCGGTGCGCCTGGCTCTTGCTGGTAGTTTTGGGATTGGATTAAATGTCATTTTCCTTCTAGAGGGGGAAGTTCCTGGATAAAGCTAAAAACAGTACAGTTTCTCTGAGTCTCAGTTTACTCATCTGTAAAACGCAGATATTATCAGAACT
>NW_007890305.1:0-534 GCF_000696425.1 Galeopterus variegatus
CTGTGTCCTCACATGAAGGAAGGCAGAAGGGCAAAAGAGAGTACTCCTTTTAACCTGGACCCCTTATATAAGGGTGCTAATCCCATAGAAGGTTGATAATCACCTCCCAAAGGCCACACCTCTTAATACTGTTGAATTGAGGATTAAATTTTTACATGAATTTTGGAAGGGCACCATCATTCAAACTATAGCATCTTGGGTACCAGCCTCCTTCCCAGCTGCATCTGGTACTACATCCTCATCCCAGCCTCAGGCCCCTGGGGATTCCCAGTTGTCTCAGAAATCTGCTTTTTCCTTGCATCTGGACCATGCAGGTTTTTGTGAATATGTCCTCATCTGCCCACTTGGCACCTTGGGCACTATTTTCTTGTTTTAGAAGAGGGATTTTCTGAGAGTTATATATTATCTCTGGGCTACATCTGGGTCGGTGAGGCATGTTGTCCTCTGCCAGACTCTAGTAGTTTCTGTCTCTCCCTAGAAGTTTCTTATCCCCTGGACCCATTAATAGTTTCTGTCATTTCCCATTCTGGGGTT
>NW_007890306.1:0-534 GCF_000696425.1 Galeopterus variegatus
GTGTTTAAGGAAGATTATGCTGGTGATGGTGTTCGGGTTGGCTTGTTAAACATGGCAGATTAAATATAGGCATTTATATCTGCTTTCTAAGTTATAAAACCCAACCCAAACCAAAGCAAACTAACAGAAGACACAGATAAACCCGCCACGACAAAGAGAAAAATTACATTTAGGAAGCTGAATGGGGACAAGTGAGTCTTAACCGACTTCAGCAGAACCAAGTGGAGAAAGAAAGGAGCTGTTTTGTGTTACTGCACCCAGGACAGCTGCAAAGTTGAAGGCACCCACTCCAGGTACCTCTGGAGGACAGAGTGAGGGGAGTGGAGTCAGGCTGGAGGAGGAGGCTGGCTGAAAACATGAGGACTGACTGAAAGCTAGGGTTGCCGGATTTAGCATATAAGAAGCAGTTATTTCAGAGTCTCTTTCCCACCAGCTCAACCAAGAAACTTCTCCTCCCCATACATAGTGGAAGATGGGTGGTTATTTTCTGGATGGGGGAACTCTTTTGGACTCAAGAACACCCATCGTAGCTGA
>NW_007890307.1:0-534 GCF_000696425.1 Galeopterus variegatus
AAATATAATAATATAATGATTCTAGAAATCAAGAAGAGAAGCAAAAATCTGGTAGACCTAACAACACACCACGACCACAAGCAAAGTAACCTTCACAATGGCCACAACCACATTTTACAAACTGGAATGTCAGGCAAGAGACACTTGGACGATTTAGTAACCATTGAAATGAAAACATATCAACAACAACTGGAGCAATATACAGATGGCCCAACTCTTTTCTTGCTACAGATTAATAAGAATTGAGTTATATTGAGCATAAAATATACTGGTCACATGTAAAGCTACAATCATCAATTTTAACAAAAAATATATGATGTTAGGGAAAAGGCTAATTCTTGCCTTTCATAGATAGTATATGTGGCCAAAGTCCTCCTGATATTTATTTACATCCTAAAAGAAGAAAATAAATAAATAAAAGAGGTGGACTCCAAAGACGCCCAATTTATGCCAGTTAAAACTTTGGGACATGGGAAATCGCGCTGCAAATTTTCAACAACAGAAGCATGTTGTGTCGATTTCATGAAAGACCAT
>NW_007890308.1:0-534 GCF_000696425.1 Galeopterus variegatus
CCACCTTGAACAGTGGGGTATGTGTTTAGGGATTCCTCATAAATTAAAATTTGGTTATTTCATTTGAGAAGGACAAAGTATAAATAATTTGAATGTTTGGGTTTAGCATGTACTTTTTTTAGCATGTGAATTAGAGACAGCTTTGCACTGGTCAAAAAGAAAAGCAAGAAAACTTTTTATTTTTAATTTGGGTTAAGTTTTTGTTTTGTGATCAATATAAATCAGTTGAAATAATCATGATAAAGCCCGCTACAGATCTGAGTCCAGGTGATAGATTAGGGATCCTTAATTGGTGGATGACACTGTGAGGTGTCTCTTTTTGTCTCTTTCTGTCTCTTTTTGTTTCCAGTCATACAAGCCAATGCCAGTCATCCTGAGACACATCAATTCTGGGACAAAAATGTTATCCTGGTAATAGGGGCAGGAGAATGAAGAAAGGGGTAATCAGCAGTAATTCCTTCCTACAAAACACTAAATCAATAGGTCCATTTTCTTAGAAAGAATGCGGGCTTTTTGCATGAATTTGGGGGCAAA
>NW_007890309.1:0-534 GCF_000696425.1 Galeopterus variegatus
CGAGGTGCGGGAGCAACACCGAGGGTTGCGATCCCGTTGCCGTTCCCGGTCCAGTACGGGCGCGACACAGGGTTGCGATCCATTGCCGGACACGAAAAAAAGACAAAACAAACAAACAAAAAAAATTAGAGTGTGTCAAGATTATCTAGTCATCCAAATCGTATTTACTGAGGGCTTTCTATGGGAAGGTCACTGATCTGGGGCAGGTTAGAGCTCCTGGTGGTTTGGAGTACGGTAGTGGGACCAAAGAAAGCAGTGACAGGTTGAGATATGGTTACATTTATTTACAAGCCCTTTATCCCTCCCATCCTCCCACTCCATGGCTGAATGCGGGAATGAGTTTCAAAAATCTCGTGTTCTATGGACTGGGAAACACAGAGTGAGGGGTGGCTGGGGCGGAGCAGTGGCTTGCCCAAGGTCACAGTTTGTGGAACCCGAACGTCCAGGCTCCCAAAGAGGTCCTTCCCTTTTACTTTTTAACTGCTTATAGTTGCAATTTTTTACAAGCATGTTTTACTTTTGTTAATATATATA
>NW_007890310.1:0-534 GCF_000696425.1 Galeopterus variegatus
GCTCCTTCAGATCTTTACCCCAATATCAGTATTTTGAGGAGACTTTCTCTGACTTCTACATTGTTAGGTTCTTTTGCTGTATTCTCCTTATTTCCTCTGTCATTACCCTCAAACACTTTATTCTAATTGATTGCTTAAGGTTTCATTTGCCAACAAATTATAAGATCTATCTTCTTCATTCCCATTTGCCCCTGTTTAGAATAGTGCTTGCAGCATTACAGTTCTCCAGGAAAGTTGGCTAATAAATGAACTTTTGCTCCATCACATTCTGTCACTCAGTCCTTGATCCCCAACACGTCTCTGATGCACATCATCTTTGACTCCGACCACAGGTCCACCTCATGGCTCCTACCCTCTTCCTATCATCTCAGGTCCTCAGGATTGGTGTGAGAGCCAGGGAGAGGATATGGCCTGTGGACGGCATGAAATATCTGCCATGCATATATCTTCTGACTTTTAAAAACTGAGAGATAAATGACTTGTTTGGGGACCTACTAAAATGGTCTCTATTTCAAAACAGCTGTACAAAATTGG
>NW_007890311.1:0-534 GCF_000696425.1 Galeopterus variegatus
GGGAGCGCCGCCGCGCTTCCCAAGCGGCGCACCGTAGCAGTGCACCACCGGGCCGGCCCTAAACATTTCTGATAAAAGAGAGTTGAGGGTGTGAATTACCCAGACGATGCTGTCAACCGTCTGTTTTGCATGCTCAGCAGCTGCCTATTAATGTCTAACCATGGCAGTATGAACCGAAACATACGAACTCCTAAAGACATTTATAAGGCAGGAGTTAGTTGGCTAGATCAACAAGCAGTTGTATTCTTTAAATTTAAAAAGATTTGTCAACTAGGGATTTTTTTAAACACTCTGATTTGACAAGCAAGGGAATAGCTTCAGAGAAATGGATGAGAATGTCATGTTTATATGATTGTGAATTTTCTAAGCAGCAAGGATCTGAAACACACTTTTTAAAATAGCCAGATAGAAAAATCTTGGTGGGAGCAATTTACACTTGAAGTGACTGTTCTGTCTTTAGAACACTAGGGAAAGTGAGGTGTTTAATGTATCTTCCAGACAATTACAAAGCAGTCCTTGATCAAAACCCTCTGC
>NW_007890312.1:0-534 GCF_000696425.1 Galeopterus variegatus
GGTCTAGATAAAATAATGATATTGAATGATTGATAGTAAATCTCTTAAAAACAAACAGGCAAGGCCGGCCCAGTGGCGCACTGGAGAGTGCACCGCTTGGGAGCGTGGTGGCACTCCCGCCGAGGGTTCGGATCCCATGTGGAGACTGGTTCCCACTCACTGGCCGAGCACGGTGCGGGTGCAACACCGAGGGTTGCGATCCCATTACCGGTCAGTAAAAAAGACAAAAAAAAAAAGGCAAATATGTTTCCTATATCCTATTTAGGATCCAGAAGGTCAAACAGTGAGCACAGTTCCCTGTTCAGGCTGTGCAGATGTGTGGAAACAGATACTTGGGGTGAACTCACATAGCTATGAGTAGAGTGGCTGCAGTTCATCACCCACACTGGACATATGAGAGGACAGCAGGCATAAACTGGGTCAGACGGCCACCCTAGCTCTAAATCAATGGTATTGTAGTTGTCACCACTTAAGAGAACAATTAATAAACATTTTTAAAAAATTATCTCCTTCTGTCTGTAATTACTCCCAAAA
>NW_007890313.1:0-534 GCF_000696425.1 Galeopterus variegatus
CTATTTCCCCTTCATTTCTGAAGGATAGCCTTGCTGGGGATATTATTCTTGGCTGTTTATTTTTTTTTTCTTTTAGTACTTTGAATATATCATCTCACACTCTTCTGGCCCATAAGGTTTCTGTTGAGAATTCTGTTAGTCTGATGGGGCTTTGCTTAAAGATGACTTGATGCTTTTCTCTTGTTCTTTTTAGGATTCTGTCTTTGTCTTTTCACAGTTTGGCTACAATATGTCCTGGAGAGGACCTTTTTGGGTTGAATTTGTTTGGAGATTTTTGAGACTCTTGGATCTGAAAGTTCGTATCTCTACCAATGCCTGGAAACTTTTCTGCTATTACTTCATTCAATATGTTTTCGTGCCTTTTCCTTTCTCCTCTCCTTCCAGAACACCCATGACTCAGATGTTTGTGTGCTTATGGTTGTCTGCTAGCCCTCTTTGATTTCCTTTATTTAAAAATAATTTTTTTTCATGTGCTTGGGTTATTTCGAAAAGACTGTCTTCAAGATCAGAAATTATTTCTTCTGCTTACTCTGG
>NW_007890314.1:0-534 GCF_000696425.1 Galeopterus variegatus
CTTTTTTCTAAGTGTAGCTTGGGGACAGTGTGTCTTCAATTGGCAAGTCTTAATCCTGTGTTGAATCTTGGCTCAGTAACGCCTTCTGGAAGATTTCCCTGAAGCGCCAGAAGTGCAGGAATCTCCTGTGTACTGTGTTTTCGTGCCCTGGTTTTGCTCACCTATCCAGCTGTGTGGTTTCTGAACTCAGACCTGCCTGTCCAAACTCATTGTCCTCTGCTTTTATTCATGGGTTTTGGCCAGGGCTCTATCCAGTTCTTTAAAATATGTGGTATGTTTGCAATAGTCTGGGAGGGAGCTCTACATGTTTCCCACACTTAGAAGTTTCGATTGTTTGTTTGCTTATATGTTTTTTGTACTTTGATTAAAGAATTGGGATTTAGATTATAACAAAAAGTAAGGTAAGGTAATTTCCTTTTTTATGTTTTCCCTTCACACGTTCTTCTTTATTCCCCTTTTTATACACGTCCACCTTTTTTTATTACATTACGATTTATTAAACAGTACAGAGGTGAAAAAAGTGTACTGCAGGGT
>NW_007890315.1:0-534 GCF_000696425.1 Galeopterus variegatus
TCTGACCACAAATGTCAATAATGCCAAGGATGAGAAGCCCTTCTCTAAAATCATTTACTGAGTAGTTTCTTTTCACCTTACTGATTTGAGATGCTTCATTTATCATGTACCAGATTCTTAAAGTCATTTGGGTCTATTTTTATACTTTTCAGTTACGTTCCATTGGTCAACCTATGTATCCATGCATCGGTAACACACAGTTTCAATTACAGTGGTTTTACAATCTTTTTTAATATCTGAAAGGTCTAGCCTTCTCTTGTTTCTCTTCATTCTTCATAATTTTCCTGGCTATTTTCTCTACATAAAAGTTAGAGTCAGCACATCTACTTCTAAAAATGTACCCAATGGTATTTTTATGGAAATCCTGCTAAATTTATAAATTAACTTAGATTTGACATCATTATAATGTTGAATCATCCTATTCAGAAATATGGTATGTTTTTCCATTTTCCAAATTTTTTTGGGTTAGTTATGGTATTTGAAGGTTTTCTTTTAATAGTCCTTGAATATTGTTTGTAAAGACCATTACTAATT
>NW_007890316.1:0-534 GCF_000696425.1 Galeopterus variegatus
ACATAGTAGGAACCACACAGCATGTCGCCTTTTCAGGCTGGCTTCTTTCACTTGGCAACACACACTCGAGTTTCTTTAATGAC
Source organism: Galeopterus variegatus (assembly GCF_000696425.1). Lineage (NCBI taxonomy): Eukaryota > Metazoa > Chordata > Mammalia > Dermoptera > Cynocephalidae > Galeopterus > Galeopterus variegatus. The sequence continues at coordinate 84 of NW_007890316.1, forward strand.
TTTTGTGGCTTGATACCTTATCTCTTTTTATTGCTGAAGAATGTTCCATTGTATGGATGTACCAATTTATGTACCCATTCACGTATTGAAGGATATCTTGATTGCTTTCAATTTTGTGCAGGTTTTTGTGCAGACATAAGTTTTCAGTTCATTTGAGAAAATAGCTGGGAGTACGACGGCTAGATCGTATGATAACGGTATGTTTAATTTTATATGAAACTGCTAATCTTCCAAACTGGAAGTACCCATGCAAAGTACTGTTTGCATTCCCGCCAGCAATGAATGAGAGCTCCTGTTGCTCCACATACTTGCCAGCATTTGGTATTTCCAGGTTTATTTTGGATTTTAGCCATTCTAATAGGTGTATAGTGATATATCACTGTTGCTTTAATCTGTAATTCCTTAATGACATGATGTTAAGCATCTTTTCTTTTTTCTTTTTTTTTTTTTT
>NW_007890317.1:0-534 GCF_000696425.1 Galeopterus variegatus
CAAAAAACCAAGAAAATACACCACCAAAAATCAATAAATCTCAAACTCTAGATCCTATAGAGCAAGAAGCCCTTGAAATGAATGTCAGGGAATTTCAAGTGTTAATCCTAAAGAGACTGAATGAGATACAAGAAAACACAGCTAGACAGCATGATGAAACCAGGAAAAACATACGGGACCTGAAAGAAGAAATGTACAAGGAAATCACTGTCATAAAAAAAAAGTAGCACGGGGCCGGCCCGGTGGCGCACTGGATAAGTGCGCCGCTTGGGAAGCGCAGCGGCGCTCCCGCCCGAGGGTTCGGATCCCACATACAGACCGGTTCCCGCTCACTGGCTGAGCAAGGCGCGGGGGCAACACCGAGGGTTGTGATCCCATTGCCGGTCCCCGGTCCGGTACGGGGGCAACACTTAGGGTTGTGATGCATTGCCAGACACGGAAAAAGACAAAAGACAAAAAACAAAACAACAACAACAAAAAAAAAACGTAGCAGAACTTGCCGAACTGAAGAAGTTATTCAGCGAAATAAAAAAC
>NW_007890318.1:0-534 GCF_000696425.1 Galeopterus variegatus
GGTGTGCTGTGCAAGATGAAATCCCATGCAGGGAGAAGGGTCACTGCTCTGGGACTAGGCAGTGGTGCAGGCAACCACCGCGGTGGTGGGGGCAGGCTGAGGCAGCAGCAGGAGGAGATGCTCCTCCACTGGGAAGTGCTCACCACTAAGCAAATTCTTTCTGCTACAAGGGAGAATTCCTCCTGGCTGGTCCTATCATTGGAGACATGGCAGTGGCTGAAGCCACATGCCTCTTTCTTCTCTACACAACTCTGCTTGGTTCCCATGATCCATAGGGTCCTCACCTGGCTCCTGCTGCCCTCCCATTCTCTCCACCCGATGTTCTCCCCCATATTTAGCTGTCCATTCCTTGCTCTGGTCCCTTTCTGTGGGAGGACCACTTGTTGGGTACCTCTAGTCTGCCATCTTCTGCAACATTATTTGTAATGGCAAAAGACTGGAAACCACCGAAACTTCCATCATAAGGGAAACAATTGACTAAAGTATGAAAAATCCACACAGTGAAGCACAATACAGCTATTAAAAAGAGCAAAG
>NW_007890319.1:0-534 GCF_000696425.1 Galeopterus variegatus
GCTAGCACTGTCCAGGTTTGGTCATATTTTCTGAATATTCAGGATCAAGGGGGAAGCAAAGTGATATAATAGAAAGATTCTGAGCTTTGAAATGAGAGAGATGTGGTTGGCCCATAGGCAAGTCATTTAATCCTTACGTGCTGCTGTTTCCTAATCTAAAAATGGAGATAATTCTTACAGGGTTAATAAAATCAAATGTGATGATTTGTGATAAACACTGAGCACACTGTCTGGCACATAGAATTTTAAATAAGAGTTAAGGACAGGGCCGGCCCCATGGCTCACTCGGGAGAGTGCGGTGCTGGTAGCGCCGAGGCCGCGGGTTTGGATCCTATATAGGGATGGCCGGTGCGCTTACTGGGTGAGTGTGGTGCAGACCACACTGAGCCAAGGGTTGCGATCCCCTTACCGGTTAAAAAAAAAAAAAAGAGTTAAAGATAAAACGAAAACCAAACCATCAGAAACTTAAAGATAATATACATTTTTTTTTTTTTTTTTGTCTTTTTCCGTGTCCGGCAACGGATCGCAACCCTC
>NW_007890320.1:0-534 GCF_000696425.1 Galeopterus variegatus
CCCCAGTGGATGCCTGAAACTGTGGATAGTACTGGTCCCCATGGTTACTATGGTTTTTTTTCCCTATACATACATATCTACAATGAAGTTTAATTTACAAATTAGGTACAATAAGAGGTTAACAACAATAACTAATAATAAAATACAACAATTATAACATACTCTAATGTGAATGTGGTCTCTCTTTCTCAAAATATCTTACCATACTATATACCTCAGGTAACTGAAACCATGGAAAGCGAGATCGTGGATGAGGGGGACCACCGTACTACACACTTCCATTTATCTCCATTGGCTCTAATTTTCAACCCACTAAACCAGGAGCTGTTGATTCAGAAATCCATGAATGAAAGATCATTTATGAATGAAGGGGGATCCATGAACCACCTTAAATTATGAACAAATTTTTCTGTGTATACATTTTCTGAGAAGAGACTGTATAAAGCTTTCATCAGATTCTCAAAGGGATCTACAAACTCCCAAATAGCAAAAAGTCCTCCTTAGTTCAATGCTTTTCTAAATACAGTAATTTTT
>NW_007890321.1:0-534 GCF_000696425.1 Galeopterus variegatus
CTGAGTTCCCTCCATCTTAAGTGTCCCTTGACTGGACGACTCCCTGACGTGCCCCACCATCATCGCCTCCCCAGCTCCTAATCACCCTTTAGGCCTCATCTAAATGTTCTTCCAGACAGCTCATCTCTCACATGCTAGTCTAAACTGGGTGTCCTCTGTTATTCTCTCTCATTGTGACTTATTTATTTGTAAATAAATTATAATAATTAAATAATTAAAAATATTTTTTAGATGATACTTATTACCATTTGCAGGTATATAATTATATGTGTCTGTGTGTTTAATATCTGCCCTACACGCTAGATTATAAGCTCCATGTCTGGTAGGTATCATATCTGTCATTTGCCATTTTATACTCAGTAGCTATCGGGTGGTACTTGGCACAAAAAAGATGCTCAAAAAATTTCCTAATGAATGGAGAAGCCAACATTTGCTTTATTTTTCTGAATATTTTAAAACTCAATTGACCTCACGGAAATGCAAACCAAAATCACTATGAGATATCATTATACATCTAAAATTTAAGAGATTGAC
>NW_007890322.1:0-534 GCF_000696425.1 Galeopterus variegatus
CCAGTGAGCGCTGTGAGTGCACCGGTCATCCCTATATAGGATCCGAACCCGCGGCGGAAGCACTCCCGCACTCCCAGCACTGCACCCTCCTGAGTGCGCCACGGGCTCGGCCCACACGTACATTTTTCTTAAATGAGATTATTTTGATAAAGAAACTATAACTTATACAAGAATGTGTTTCAGGGCCAAGCCCTGTAGTACTCTGATATTTGGAAGCCAAGTAAAAAAAAAAAAAAAAAAAAAAAAAGGACAATGACAAGAAATAGCAAGAAAAAAAAGAAAACAAGGACAATGACAAGAAATAGCAAGGGAAGGAGAAAAGAATAAGCTTAGTATAATGTAACCAAAATCTAGAGAAGAATGTAATTCTAGGGTAAATTGTGGTAAATATTAAATTGCTGAGTAGCCAAATATGCTAAAATCTGAATATGACCATTGACTTGGACAAGATGCAGGTTACTGGTGACCTTGATTAAATCATTTAGCAAAGTGTGTTAGAAAGTTAATGAAAACTGAAAATGCAGAAAGAGTGAT
>NW_007890323.1:0-534 GCF_000696425.1 Galeopterus variegatus
TCCCGGTCCGGTACGGGGGCAACACTGAGGGTTGTGATCCATTGCCGGACACGAAAAAAGACAAAAAAGAAAAAAAAAAAGAGAGATTGAAGAGACAAAATCCAAATATAATGTATGAACCTTACAACTACTAGAGAAATTAATATGGACTGGCCATTAACTATTAATTTTCTTAGGTGTGTTAATGGTATTATGATTATAAAGAAAAACGTCCTTAATCTTAAGCAATGCACATACAAGAATTTAGGAGTAAAGTATCATGTTATCTGTACTTTACTCTCAAATAGACTGGGGAAACACAAACACAACCCCAAATACATGTAACAAATATGGCAAAATGTTAAAAAAAACATTGAACCCAGGTGGCAAGTGTTTAAGTTTTTGAAAATGTTCATATTATAAAATTATGGAAAAGAGATGGTTTACCATATACAAATGAACAAGAAAGCAAGTGGTATTACCACTGATTATATCTGGGTGGTGGAATTATAAATTTTTTCCAAATTTTCTTTGCACCTGTTTTATCTCCCCCCC
>NW_007890324.1:0-534 GCF_000696425.1 Galeopterus variegatus
GAGGGTTGCGATCCGTTGCTGGTCACGAAAAAAGACAAAAAGGAAAAAAAAAAAAAGAATATTGTGAATGGGGTCTCAGTCAAAAATAACTTTATGAACAAAGTTAAGAAAAATGAACAAAATGAACTTTTTCAAATTGTCTGCCTTCATTAAAATAACATTTTAAATTAAATTGTATAACATATAATATAAAGTTAATACTTTAGGAAGTCTCTCTGTGTTTGTCCTCCATTTACAAATCCTTGTATATTTTGTATATAATTACAATGTTCTTTATACATTTTCTATATAGCAAACTGTGCTGGAACTTTAGAAAATAGACTGAATTAGTCAAAGAAAAAAATTTCAAAACATTTGCTTTTTTCCTACCTATATTTACATGAGTGTTTCAAACAAAATGTCTCTTTGCTATCATAAATCTCTTCAAATATTGTGCAAATTTAGTTCTAAAATTCATTTTAATTCATTTAAATCACTAACTTAAGCTGTGCTAAGACGTTCCTAGAAGTGATCGTGCTTATTTTCAATATTTGG
>NW_007890325.1:0-534 GCF_000696425.1 Galeopterus variegatus
AATACCCAGGCTGCTAAATTAATGCCTAACCTGGCCTGGAAATTAGTGAAACTCTCAGTACCCATCTAGAAGCAAACTGAAAACTTGGTCCCTGAGGGATGTTTCTCCAACCGAGAGCACAAATAACTTCCACAGGAAAAGGAAAGAAAATAAAAGCTCCACATACCCCAAAGATGAGCTCACAATAAAAAATTATAAACCACACAAAGAAGCGATCCACTATGAGAGAAAGTCAAGTGACACAACAAATAGGAGAATTAGCCTTTCAAGAATTTGAGATAATAAGACAATTTGAGATATTAAATTAAGCATGTTTAAAATTATTAAAGAGAAAAAAGAAACTGAAACCACAACGAGAGAACTGAATCTTAAGAACAAATGGTAGGTTGATTTGAAAAAGAGCCAAATAGAACTTCTATAAGTAAAAAATAGTCACTGAAATTTAAAAAAAAATTAAGAATAGGCAGCAGACACATTTGAAGAGTTAGTAAAATGAAGGAAAGATTTGAGCACCTGAGAAACAGGTAGCCTTGA
>NW_007890326.1:0-534 GCF_000696425.1 Galeopterus variegatus
GTGTGTTGTGTGTTTGTGTGTAGCTTATTTTATGAAATATATTAAAATAAACTTTTATAGGTAATATGTTAATTTATTGTAATTCATTTTCCTCAATTTAATCAAATGGTTATATAGCATATACTTTTATTTATATAGCATATATTCCTCTTTAAATCATAACAATAAACACCTTTCTAGAGAAGCCTAGAATCATTCAATTTGTAATATTCTGTGTTTGATATAATTTCTAACAAATCGAATTATACATGTCATCTCTTTTTTCTTCAGTTAGAAAACTGAATTTAATAAATTTAAATATTTAACACAGAGAAAAGTAGAAAATATTTTATTCCTAATGAAAAAGCATTTAGTCAATATTTCTACCTCCCATTCAACAATTTATTCATTTTTTAGAGATCGCTGGATTTATGATGATATCACTTATTTTTAATACTCCCTTCCTAGAATGAACTGCTTTGTTATAACTGCGTTGATAGACTACATAGTACATAATGGCAAACATTTAAAAATTTCTTAATTTATATATTTTTT
>NW_007890327.1:0-534 GCF_000696425.1 Galeopterus variegatus
ACATAAATATGTCTCTCACAGTTCTTGAAGTTTGAAGTCTGAAATCAGCATCATAGTGCTGTAATAAAGATGTCAGCAGGGTTGCGCTCCCTTTGGAGGGTGAATCTGCTCATTGTCTCTTCCAGATTCTGGTGACTGCCAGCATTCCTTGGCTTGTGGCTGCATCACTCCAATCTTCAAGGCCAGCATTTGAAATCTCTCTACTCTATCTTCACATCATCTTCCCTTCTGTGTATCTGTGTGTAAAATCTCCTTCTGCTTTTCTCTTATAAGGATACATGTGATTAGATTTTGGGGGCCCTCCCAAATAACCTGCAAGGTCTGTGACTTAATCACATTGACAAAGACTCTATTATTATTATTATTATTTTGCTTTATAAGTTAACATTCACAGATTCCAAGGATTAGGATGAAGTATCTTTTGGGGGAGGGGGCATTTTCAGTCCTCATTTTCACGCTTCAAATGTTTCATAAATAGAATATCAATATTAACACTCTAACCACTTGAACTGTGCTACTTTGAATTCCCTTCCA
>NW_007890328.1:0-534 GCF_000696425.1 Galeopterus variegatus
CGGATGCTACGGGGACAAATAGCCCTGCTATTCCTCCCATGTCACACACCTCCGTCTTGGCTCCTCTGCCTGCTCCAGCCACTGCCCATTTTTCTGCTCTGCTTTGCAACGAAACTCCTCGATGGCTCCAATTCTCTCTTCCTCTCCTCTCTGAACACACTCGGCAGGTGTTGCCTGCCCTGTGCCGTGGAAACTGCCCTCCTAAAGTCCCATGACCTGCAGGGTTGATTCTCAGCCCTCGTCCAACTCGACCTGAAAGCCACTCTGCAAACAGTTGCTCACTCTGTCCTCCTGCGAAGACTTTCTTCCCTCGGTTTCCGGGACCCCACGCTCCTGCCCCGGCTCCTACCTCACTGGCTCATTTCTTCATCGAATCCTCCCTTCCCGGCCAATCTCCTGTCATTGAGCCCCAGGGCTTGGACCTTGGACCTCTTGCTCTAACTACCCTTCCTCCTGTGGTGAGCCTATCTGGCCTAATGGCTTCAAAGCCATCAATTCATCAACAACCCCTAAATTTATATCTCCAGGCTGCAT
>NW_007890329.1:0-534 GCF_000696425.1 Galeopterus variegatus
CTAAATTCTGTTCATCCCACTTATACTTTGCTGTCATATTTATTTTTCAAATGGGTTGTCTGCTTAAAAATATTTTTCAGCCTTGTGGCATGCCTTTTAAATTCGCATTTTCAGTTGCTGCTATTTTTGGCTGAGGTCTTTGGTGTTTGAATGGTTCCTGAGGACAAAAACATTTTCTTGGGTGTTGTATCTTTATGGGTTGCTATTCAGAATAATATTTGAGCATAATTTAGGAATAATTGCTGAAAACATCCTGTTTTCTTTATCTCCTATAAATCAGCCTCTAATTCTAGTATGTTGTATGACTTTTAAAAATAGAATGTATTATATGAGAATCAGCATCTAATAGTTATTTTTCCTTGGATTATTAATTAACATTCTATGAATAATAGAAACAATATAGCTATTTCTTTGTGTTTTTGCTATGTGCCAGGTGCTGTGGTTTATATAATTCTTGTAATAACCCTGTAAGTGTTGGGAAAACTGAAGTGCAGAAGGGTTACATGGCTTGTCCTCGGTGACATGGCTAGTAAA
>NW_007890330.1:0-534 GCF_000696425.1 Galeopterus variegatus
GGGCCACACTCCCTCTCTGAGCATTCTAAGGTGTAATCATTTCTTGTCTTTTCAGTGTCCAGTGGCTCCATCCGGGTTTTGTTGGCTTGTGGCAGCATAACATCAATCTCTGCCTCTTTCCCTCTGCTTTCTTCCCTGTGTCCTCTACATGTCCTTTTCTGTCTCTTATAAGGTCAGTGTCGTTGGATTTAGGACCCAGCAAAATCCAATACGATTTCGTCTCTATCCTTACTTTTAATTGTATCTGCAAAGACCCTGTTTCTAAGTAAAGTCATATTCTCAGGTTCTCGTGGATGTGAATTTGGGGAGAGAGGAAAAATTATTCAACCCACTATAGATAATAAAAAAATATTTTTAAAATGGTGAAAAAGAATGTTGAAAAAAGTGGAAGTATAGAGCACAGAATAGTCATCAATATAACTCTGAGTGACACCGCAGTACAGAATGCCACTTTTTATGAGATCCTGAAGCATACATACCATCAACTATCATGGAGTAGAAAAGTTAATATTAGGAAAGAATCATTAATAATAT
>NW_007890331.1:0-534 GCF_000696425.1 Galeopterus variegatus
CTGAATCCTTATTTATTGAGCCCCTACTATGTGTTAGGCATCGTCTGGGACCTCCAAAAAATAAGAGGAAAGAGAACTCCCTGAGCCTGGGACCTCAAGGAGTTCTCTATTTAGTAGAAGAGACAGATAAATAACTAGCACTCGGCACAGCCTAGTGCAATCACCTGAGAGAGGAAAAGGCAGGTGCAGAAGCAGGAAACTAGGAAGTCGGGCTGGTTTGGGAGAAACCCTCTCATCTGTCCATAATTTGAAGCCAGACTCCTCAGCTCAGCACAAAAACTCTTCTCATCTGGTACTTCAACCCCCTTTCTTCTCACTATGAAATCTAGTCTCAAAGAGGAAAAAAAGTCAGGTGTGGAGTCCGTGTTGTGCTTGTCCACATGTTGTCCCTTTTGTGTGTTGTTCCTTCTGCTAAAAATATTCCTTCTTGCCTGTTGAGCTCTCGCCTGTTCTCAAAAGAATCAAATCAAACCGCTCTTAAAGAGCCTTCCCCAAATCCCTAGCAACTTAAGCAGCTGCACGCACTGTACCTCC
>NW_007890332.1:0-534 GCF_000696425.1 Galeopterus variegatus
CTCCTCACCTGCCACAGTCCCTGCCTGATGCAAAAGCACAGGGTTCAAGAGAAAGAACTAGGCTGAAAATAGAGATGTTGAGTCCATGAGGTCCTAGGGAGCCATGGAATTTGAGATTGCTCAGAGAGAGTGAAGGAAAAGTGGTAACTATTTCTGCATCTATTTGCTTTGGACCCACCATGTTCAAGCTGCCATTATGAGGGCACTGCCTGCCTGTGGACACCTCCACTGGAGGAAGAACTTTTGCCAACATGCATCCTCTCTAGGCTATATCACTTCAAGTCTCTTATTTTTATTCATTCTGCTGTCTATCCAGTATGCGGAATAAGAAAAAAATATATAAAAAGAGCCTCAGAGACCTATGAGACACCATCAAGTATGCTGATATTTTATAATGAGAGTCACAGAAGGAGAGGATAGAAAGGAAAAGAAAGAATATTTGAAGAAATACAGCCAAAAATTTTCTAAATTTGATTGCAAAAAAACATTAATCTACACCTTCAAGAACCTCAACAAACTTCAGTAGGATAAACT
>NW_007890333.1:0-534 GCF_000696425.1 Galeopterus variegatus
TTAGTTATATCATATTATTTTATTTAAAGCAAGCCATATACTTTATTTTTGGTTTAAAATTTTATTTATTGGTGCTATAGATTAGAAGCATATGTGTTTAATGAAAGTTAAATCCATTGTACAATCTTGACATAGATATTTAATTTTTACACTTAATTGAATTCTTATTGATCTTAAGCTGTTTGACTAAATTCTGTTGTGCAATAAAAGAATAAAAAATTCCATCAACTACAGTGATAGAATTAGAAAATAAAAATTTCCCTTTAATCCTGAGTGATAGTTTGGCTATGTAAAATATCCCAGAGGACTATTATTTTCCTTAGCATACATGAAATATGTCTTCATTATCTTATAGAATTTTTCATAGCATAAAATGATTTGACTGTAACTCACATTATGCAGTTATCAACACTCTGATACATAGAAAATATCTATAATTCCCATGAAAGTTTTAAATAAAATAAAGTACAACCCATAAGAGTCAAACTGAAAATACTGCTATATCAAACTCATTTCTTATTGAGAAGGGATAAT
>NW_007890334.1:0-534 GCF_000696425.1 Galeopterus variegatus
GCACGCCGCTGCTGCTCTCCCAGATAGAGAACAAACACCTACACACACAGCGAGGGTTCTGTCAGGCAGTTCCATTTATTGTAACACAAAAGATCATATTTATATGCTTAGAAGGTTTTCCAAGCTTAGGCCAATCCTTGAAAAGGTCAAATGTGCACGTTCCTTGCCTCTCTATGCTTAGCCCTCCCCCTTAGCTTCCCTTGGGCTCCACCTTTTATCTGTTTAGGCCATCTGTTGTTTTTGCTTAGAAAAAGGGCACAGTCCCATAGTTCCCCCTTTTTGTTTTAATAGAAGCTGTGTGTGGTCGTGTCTGTCTTAGGTTGTCCCCCACTGTTAGGGGATCTTACCTATCATTGACTATCCAAACAAGCCGAGGCTGAAAGAACCTGTATTGGTCTTGTGTGGTTGTGCTTGTCTTTGGCTGTCCTCCCCATGGAAGATCTTACCTGTCATTGACTATCCAACCAAGTGGGGGCCAAACAGGAGATTACACCTTGGTGTTAATTTTTTGAAGGGCCAAATTGACCCAAGGGT
>NW_007890335.1:0-534 GCF_000696425.1 Galeopterus variegatus
ACAATGGAACATTACTCTGCCATAAAAAAAATGAAATACTGCTATTCACAGCAACATGGATAAACTTAGAGAAAATCATATTAAGTGAAATAATCCAGGCACAGAAAGAAAAATACCACATACCCTCAGTCATAAGTGGGAGCTAAAAAAATTAACATGTAATGGGCTGGCCCGGTGGCGCACTGCTACAGTGCGCCGCTTGGGAGCGCGGTGGCGCTCCCGCCGAGGGTTCGGATCCCACATACAGACCGGTTCCCGCTCACTGGCTGAGCGAGGTGTGGGAGCAACACCGAGGGTTGCGATCCCGTTGCCGGTCCCGGTCCGGTACGGGCGCAACGCTGAGGGTTGCGATCCGTTGCCGGACACGAAAAAAAAAAGACAAAAAGGAAAAAAAAATAAAAAATAAAAAATAAAAATAAACATATAAATAAAAGAAAGATACAATAATCACAATAATGCATCGAACTTTCAACAGGAGAACGGAAGTTACTAGAAGTGGTAAAGAGGGAGGTGGGGAAGAGAGGAATTAGTAAA
>NW_007890336.1:0-534 GCF_000696425.1 Galeopterus variegatus
AATTTATTGCTTAGTTTTGGAGGCTGGGAAGTCTACAGTACGGGGAACACATCTGGTGAGGGTGATGACAGTGACCCAGTGGTCTCACATGGCAGAAAATGGCAGAGCAGAGAGAGAGTAACCTCCTCACGCACTGTCCTTTTGAAGCCTTCAGAACCACGCCCCTGACTACCATTAGTAATCCATTCACTACTGCATGGTCTCACAATTTAATCACCTCCTCAAAGACCCCATCTTTCATTTACCATAATAGGATTTACCACTCTCTTAACACTGTCACAGTGGGTGTCAAGTTTTGGGGGGGACACTCAATCCAAGTCATTCCACCCCTGGCTCCCCAAAACTCATGTCCTTTTCACATACAAATACATGCATTTCATACCTACAGTCTTAAATTGTTTCAACTCAAAAGCCAAATTCTCAAAGTCCCATCCGTGAAATCAATACAAGTTATCTACTTGCAAGATACAATAGTGGGACAAACATAGGGCACATATTCTCATTCCAAAAGGGAGAAATAGGCCAAAAGAAAGG
>NW_007890337.1:0-534 GCF_000696425.1 Galeopterus variegatus
ATATAATTCGCCAATGTCCTTTTCTTCTTTGATAGATTTTTGTGTGTTAAGCCTTTCCCTTTTTACCCCTTGTTTGGCTCTGAATTGTAAACACATGAGGCCATAAGGTGTAATTTTGTGATTTCAGGTACTCTCATGCGAAACTATTCCGGCCTGGAAACTGTTTTCAGTTTCACCTGCTTGATAACAGCCAAAGACCTTTAATAGTTAACTAAGATTTTCACACTACAACTGGTAATAAGTTAAAATTAAAACACCCAGTGAGAGGAAAGATACTTTTATGTCTGTAAGGAGTACATGGCTCACATCAGATCCCTGGAGTGTGTTTCCACTTAGGAGAGACATGGCTATGTAGGTGCTATAGAGCATCTTAATCGAACTTGTTGTGGTCCCTTCCTCACTGGGGAGAGGCATGCTGGGGAAGAGACTAGTTGCAACCAGCCCTCTGTTGCTTTGTGTTGCTTCGCCCCCCGTGGATTTGTCACCCCACTTCCCCTGGGTGACGGAGACGCAAAGGATTACTCAAAGCCCATC
>NW_007890338.1:0-534 GCF_000696425.1 Galeopterus variegatus
ATAACACATAGGTAAAAGAAGAAAGCACCAAGTTAATTGGAAAATATTGTAAATGGAATAAGAATGAAAATATTCAATCGTATAACTACAGCAATCCTCTAAATGCTTGTGATAGAAACCAATGAAGGTACAAAATTAAGAAGCAAAAAAAAAAAAAAGCAAATAATACTCAATATTGATAAAAGGAAATATATTTTTAAGATAGAAATTAATGGAGTTTTCAAACATTCAAAAATAGACAAAATAAAGTCAAAAATGATTTTTGAAAGAAAAATCAAGTCAATAAACATCCAGTAAAAATCATTAAGAGAAAAAAAGAGAAAATATAAATGCATGACGAATGTTAAGGAAGACAGCAAGGATATAGTCACAGTTAAGGAGATATGAAATAAAATTGGGAAACCTTATGCACAATTTTATCTCAATAAATTTGACAAGGTTGAAAAATAGTAGTCACCAAACTGGATACAGGAACAGATATCCTAAATAGTCTTATATTAGCTAACAAAGTTCATTTATAAATGCAAAACCTCC
>NW_007890339.1:0-534 GCF_000696425.1 Galeopterus variegatus
GTATGTGTTTGCATTAGAAAATCTATTTCTAATGAGCGCAGTGCTGGGTGACAACAAGCCAAGGGTTGCGATCCCCTTACCGGTCACAAAAAAAAAAAAGAAAAAGAAAAAGAAAATCTATTTCTCCTTCACTTTTGAAGGATGATTTTGCAGGGTATAGAACTCTAGGTTGGTGGGTTTCTCTCAACACTCTGAATATTTGACTCCACTCTCTTCTTGTGCATTGTTTTTGAGCAGATGTGGAATGTAATTGTTATATTTGTTTTTCTATAGTTAAGATGGTTTTCCCCCACTCTGGCTTCTTTCAAATTTTTTTTAATCTTTGATTTTGTATAGCTTGAAAATGATATGCCGAGGTGTAGAAATTCGGTACTTATCGTGCTTGGTGTTCTCTGAGCTTCCTGAATCATTGGTTTAGTGTCTGACCATCATTTGTGGAAGTTCTCAGGCATTGTTGTTCCAAATATTCCTCTGGTTTCTCTCTCTCTCTCTCCTTTTTCTGATATTCTCATTACTCTATGGTAAATCTTTTGT
>NW_007890340.1:0-534 GCF_000696425.1 Galeopterus variegatus
GTTTTCTGGTTTTTCTCAATCTTAGCATTCCTACATTCTTTTCTAAAAGGTTGGGCTTTGGCCCCCTAAACTAGAGCTTCAGCCTCTAAACTACAGGCTTTGGCCTTCTATACTAAGGACTTTGGTCCTGTAAAGTACAAGTGTTTTATTTCTTTCTCATTAATAACTTATTAATCAATATCCTCTACAATCACAGTTCAACCAAATATGACATATGCAATCCAGAATAGAAGATGAAGCCAATGGATTTCAACTCAAGATCTAAAATAGAGTCACAGTGATAGAATGAATAAGGAGTCATTATTATTATTACCATGACGTTTTACAAGTAGATTGCATGAGATTCACTCACACAGTAAGAAAAGAGAGGCAATCAGAATCTCCCAAAGAAAGAACTATTTTTAAAAAAGTATGGACTAAATGTGAAGAAACTAAAATGGGACATATGTTTGGGCAATTGGTACTGCTCGAGGAAAGAGAATGCATTTAAAACGTTTCCGTGGAGTGGCATGCAGCTGGCATCACTGAAACCAC
>NW_007890341.1:0-534 GCF_000696425.1 Galeopterus variegatus
CTTTATCCTTAGATTTTTATCCTACTTACTGATTCTGAGTCAGCAGGAAAAGTATTACTGAACAACTCATTATATACACCATGCTATGTACGTAGTCTCATTAATTAATTGGGGAGTGGACAAGATACTGGGAAACATTCTTCTTGAATGTTTAGGGCTGTGTTTCTTAAGATGTGGAATCCACGAGGGAGCTTAGGGGAAAAGATGCTAATTTCTGTGTCCCATGTCCAGAGATTTAGGCTCTCAAGAACTGAGAAGGAGTCAGGAATCAGAATTTTCAATAATTACTTTAGTTGTTACTTATACATACAAAAATTGGACAACCAATTAAGTCCACTACACATTCTCCTAGATCCTCCCAACACCACTATGAAGTAAGTAGGGCTGGTATTCATTTGACTGATGAGAAAATTGGAATTCAGAAGGGAACCCTGGCTTGCCAAATGGCAGAGGAATATTCCACTCAAGTTAGTGATAATAAATATCGACCTGTCCCATTACTTTGCCACTGACTATAATTTTCAGTAGAAAGAA
>NW_007890342.1:0-534 GCF_000696425.1 Galeopterus variegatus
TTGATCTTGGTTCTGGATTCATTAGATTTTCTCTTGAGAATGCATTGCATTTTCTTGGTATTTTATGGGTTGAATACCTTCAGATTGTATGTTCAACATTATGTATGTTAATTTGTGAAGATTATGAATTCTGCTAATTTTCTCCAGTGAGTGTTTTTTTCTTTGTTCTAGCAGGTAATTTTTCTAGCTGGACTTGAACAACAAATGTAGTGGGTTAGAAATCTTGATTCTCCTTTGATCTTAGAGTAGGATTTTTAGGTAATGCATGAATGAGCCAAAAGGCTCTTGAGTGGGGGGCAAAAGTCCACAGATAAATTTGGCAAAATCCATCTAATCAATTCTAATCACTGTTTAGGGATGGGATCGTGTACTTTGACTGTTTTAGGTTGCTGTTTTGATTCCCAGCCTGAATGACTATTAACTATTTAACCTATTGATTGTTCTTTAGATATGTTAAAAAAAAAAAAAAAAACCTGCTTGAATGCTGTTTAAATATGCTAAAGAAATTGCTGTAGGAAGTATGTAGGAAAGAAA
>NW_007890343.1:0-534 GCF_000696425.1 Galeopterus variegatus
ATGGCCTTTCTTCTACAGGTAGAAGCAGAATGCATTGGTTTAGGAGCTGCTATAGGAAATCGGTCCATCTGGCTATCTTAATCAAGTTCAGAAAAGAAATACCACCAGATGCATATATGGACCTCTGAGTGTCCTCACTGCCAAGTACACATGGATCATACAAGACCCTAAAACTGTTTGTGTTACACTTTTGATATACTTTTGGTACACTTTTGGTATACTGGGTTTTTTGTTGTTGTTTTCACCACTTTGTTTCTTAAATAGGATTATTATGATTCATGTTCAACTTCCTATACTCTATGAATCCACCCCCTTCCAAGGAGTATTCTTGTGTGTTTTTTAAAAATCATGTTTGTCTATGTAAAAGCCTTGTAGTTGTAAAGTTCTTTCTTTGCAGTAGTACATTGCACTTGTTTGTACAGAAAAATTACCCTAACTGTTGAAAATGAGGGTACTTCAAAAAGTTCAGGGAAAACTAGAATGAAAAGATAATAGGAATCTTCCCATGAACTTTTTGAAGTATTCTTTTTTTTT
>NW_007890344.1:0-534 GCF_000696425.1 Galeopterus variegatus
TTACTTGCCCTGTTAGTTTTATGGTATGGGTAACAGGACAAAGATATTTAATTTTATTATGCAGAAAAATAACAGACTAAACACCTTAAATCATAGTGTTAAGTACAAAGTTAAAAAAAATGAGGCTAGGTGAAAGACAGAATAAAAATATAGTGAGCAACTGATAGTGATATATCTTACAAAAGATTATGGTCATTAGAGGAAAAAATATTGGCAGAGGATACAAAAAGTAATTCACACATTTTAAATCTATATTGTTGGTGTAACCAATAAAACTTATGGAAGGATATGATGTAAGTTAGAGAAAGGGAAAAAATTACTAAAATTGTCTTTCTGGAAATATGAAAAATTAGTGAAAGAAAATTCTTTTGAAAGACTTCCACTTTCAACTATGATTAAACACACATACCAGATTGTTTTTTCACTCTGAAATGATTAGAAAACTATGTAAAACATATAAAGCATTGTCTTTAGGAAACTAAAAAGAAGATTAAAGGCAGGAAAATAAAGATAAAATCAGAAGTAATTAAAAGA
>NW_007890345.1:0-534 GCF_000696425.1 Galeopterus variegatus
TACCAAAACCTGTGAGGTACAGCAAAAGCAGTACTAAGGAAAGTTTATTGCTTATATCAAACAGTAGAAAGATTTTAAATAAACAATTTAACACTACAAAGTACTAGAAAAACAAGAACAATTCAATCCCAAAATTAGTAGACTGAAAAAAATAATTAAGATTACAGCAGAACTAGGTGAAATAGAACCCCCCCCCAAAAGATGCAAAAGATCAATGAAAAAAAAGAGTTTTTGAGAAGATCAAAAAAATGGACAGACCATTACCTAGGATAACTAAAAAAAGAAGAGAGAAGACCCAAATAACAAAAATCAGAAATAAAAAAGGAGACATTACAACCAATACCACAGAAATACAAAGAATTGTTAGAGACTTATGAACAACTATATGCCAACAAATTTGAAAACCTGGAAGAAATAGATAAATTCCTGAACACGTACAAACTACCGACAATGAACAAAAAAGAAATAGAAAACCTGAACAAATGAATAATAAGCAACAAGATTGGAGCAATAATCAGCAGTCTGCCAACAAAG
>NW_007890346.1:0-534 GCF_000696425.1 Galeopterus variegatus
TTCTTTTTTGGAAGAGTTTGAGAAGTAACCATTTCAATTATTCTTTAAATGTTTTACCAGTGAAGCCATCTGGTTCTGGACTTCAGTTTTGTTGGGATGTTTTTGATTGCTGATTTAATTTTTTTACTTGTTATACATCTATTTAGATTTTCTATTTTTTCTTGAGTCAGTTTTAGTAGTTCGTATATTTCTAGGAATTTGTTCATTTCATCAGCCTTATCTAATTTTTGTCATACACTATTTTTCATAATATTGACTTATGATCTGTTTTATTTTTATAGGGATGGAATTAATGTCTCCACATTTATTTCTGATTTTAGTAATAAATATACCCTTATTTTTTTCTTGATAAGGCTAGTTAAAGTTTTGTCAATTCGGTTAATCTTTTCAAAGAACTAACTTTTGGTTTCATTATTTTTTTTCTTTTTCCTTTATATTCCTTTATATTCCTTATTGTAGTTATTTCCACTCTGAACTTAATTATTTCTTTACTTCTGCTAGCTTTAGGTTTACTTTGGTTTTTTATTTTCTAGC
>NW_007890347.1:0-534 GCF_000696425.1 Galeopterus variegatus
TAAAAGCATTCATTGTACAAATATAATATAGTTATCAAACATTCAAAGTTGTTTTTTACAATCTATTACTGTCACGTAAGAGAATTGCATATAGAATCTACTTAATGCAGTAGTGTGTAAAAATATGTATCATGATGTCCATTCTTTCAGATGCAGCACAGAGCCCTCTCTGATCCAGGCTTGTTTGATACCTGTTTGATCATGGATTTCCCGAGGCAACTTATGAGAGTGCTTCTACTAGAAAACTGTGAACAATTCACAGTTCTGTCTTTATCTTTTGAATAAAGTTTCTCTGAATCTGTTGGAGTTACCTCCTGTTCTCATTCAAGATTACAGAAAATAATTAGCTTCACTCAGTGGACTTATACTAAAGAATTGATATATTTTAAACTTGAGATAAAGAAACCAAATGAGATAAACTATGAAAACATAGTTATTCACTGCAATTATGCTTTTTGAAACATAATTAAATCGTGGATGTAGAATTTGGTGATACACTAAGATTTTTGCATGTTATAAAATCAGGTAACTGCA
>NW_007890348.1:0-534 GCF_000696425.1 Galeopterus variegatus
GATAACAACAAATGAGGAAATGGCTCTGAATTACCTTTGTGTAAGGAAGATTTTAAATTCACTGTCATAGTTTTCGCAGGAAGCATTTTGGCATCCCAGCCCTTCTTTACTGGTTTCTGGTCTACCCTCGTTACTTCAACGTAAGCCCAGTGAGGGTCGGGGGCTTGTGTGTTATTTCCTTAGTTCCTGAAATGATGCCTGATACACAGTAGGTTCTTAATAAAGCTTTGGTGACTGGAAGGATGTATGGGTGGGTGGATGCATGGTAGGTGGGTGGGTGGATAAATGGATGAATGGGTGGATGGATGGATGGATGGGTGGGTGGAGAGATGAATGGATGAATGGATGGATGGATAGGTTGATCGGTGGCTGGCTGGCTGGCTGGCTGGATGTATGGATGGATGGGTGGATGGATGTATCTCAATCTCAAGCCCTAACAGAAACTTTATTAGAATAATGGGCCCTGTGGTCCATATGAAATCCTACTTTTACCATCTCTTTACTCACTGGCCTCCCAAACATTTTTTTAAATTT
>NW_007890349.1:0-534 GCF_000696425.1 Galeopterus variegatus
ATTCATATGCCATACAGTTTACCCATTTAAAGTAGACAATTCAATGGTTTTTACTCATTTAAAAATTTTTATTTTAATGGTTTTTAGAATAATTACAGGGTTATGCAATCATCTCAATCAAATTTGGAACAATTTCATTATCTCAACAAGAAATCCCATACCTTTTAGTAATTACTCCCATTTCCCCCTAGTCTCCCCATCCCCCAGCCATTTCTTGGCAACCACTAATCTGTTTTCTGTTTCCATAGATTTGTCTATTCTGGACATTTCATATAAATGGAATCATACCATATATGGCCTTTTGTGACTGACTTTTTTCACTTAGCACAATATTTTCAAGGTTCATGCATGTTATAGCATGTACAGTATTTATTTTTTATGGTTGAATAATAATAAATAAAATATCCTGTTGAATATTATATTTAACAAATAAAGTATTCATTGTAAAGATATTCAACATTTTGTTTATCAGTCGGACATTTGGGTTTTTTCCACTTTTTGCCTATTATTAATAATGCTGCTATGAACATTCAT
>NW_007890350.1:0-534 GCF_000696425.1 Galeopterus variegatus
GTTTTCTTGTCTTCTAAACTTGCACCAGCATCTAGGCTTTTTGTAGCCTGTTCCTCCAAATATCTCTGGCTTCTCCTCAACACCCAGTTCCAAAATTGTTTCCACATTTTTGAGTATTTGTTATAAGCAACACACCAGTTCTCTGGTACCAATTTTCTGTATTAGTCTATTTTTGTTGCTTATAACAAAATACACAGAACTGGGTATTTTCTGGAATTGTGGAGCTACCAGCATACAGCACCAGCCTGTGAGAGCTAAAGCATTGCCTGAGACAGGAAAACCAAAGGAGTGGAGCTGTGCATGGGGACCCAACTCCCCACCAGCATGCAGAGTAGGTCAAACATGGAGTCACAGTACATGATTTGCCAGCTTTGAGATTTAATGCTTGTCCTGCTGGGTTTCAGACATGTTTGGGACTTGTTACCCCTTTCTTTTGGCATATTTCTCCCTTTTTGAGTCGGAATATGTACACTATGCTTGTCTCACCATTGTATCTAGAAAGTAAATAACTTGCTTTAAATTTACAGATAGAAC
>NW_007890351.1:0-534 GCF_000696425.1 Galeopterus variegatus
TCAAGAGGAAACTGTTAGATTTCTTATGTACAAACCAAAGGGCAAATAATCTTGAATGCTAATCCCACAAAAGCATTATTTGATTGGCATCCCCTGCCCACCTGGATCTTCATTTACTCTCCCTTCGTTCATAGAGGGGAAGTCCCAGTCTGACTTCCTACGTGTTCTTTGTGATTCTAGGGAAAATCTCAGAAATTTCTGAATAAAACTTTACATAGGTCTAAAAAGCAGAGAGGTAAACAGGTCATGTTTAACTATGTAGATCAAATTCAGATGGCTTGCATCTTTCAAAACAACTCGAAGTTAAGCCCTCATTGGATGTTTCCTTAGAAGTTTTTTTTAAAGAATGTTAAGACTTGTGGTTCAACTTTGACTAAGCCTGTCATTTTTTACTCAACCACACTATCAAATAAGGCAAGAATAAGACATTTTCAGATATGCAAAGTTTAAAAATAATTTTTCTCTCTCATGCGCCCTTTCTGAGAAAACAGCAGGGGAACACGATCCCCTAAACTAAGAGAGTCAACGGTGAAA
>NW_007890352.1:0-534 GCF_000696425.1 Galeopterus variegatus
GAGCCTGGCAGACAGTGGGCATTCATGGGGCCATTTTTCAACATTTTTATAACATTGATTGGAATATGTCCCTCACAGGGCGAGCTTGATGGTCTTTCAAGTTACTAAGGCATTTATTCATTCATTTTTTCATTCAGTCAGCTAGTGCTCTTTAGGTGCTAAATGTGAAAGTTAAAAAAAATAAGGATCATTCTTTCTCCCAAGAAGTTACAATACAGTGGGGGGAACAAAATATACTTGGAATGACAGGAGAACACCTGTGAAGCAACGTCACCTAGTGTTTGGCTTCCAGAAGCTGCCATCCACAGTTCACAGTCCTCATTCAGTTGACATTAATCCTCCTCTACACCACCGCCCTTCCCTTTCCCAACCCTCCAAATAGCCAAACTTTTTGTAGGTTGGATTAATTGGGTCAAAGATTAACCTGCTACTCTTTATATTTTGACCTCTGACACAGACAATTAATAACTTTTTTCAAAATGTAAGTAACTCAATCGTTTGTCTTTATTATAAAAGTAGTGCATACTTATAAAA
>NW_007890353.1:0-534 GCF_000696425.1 Galeopterus variegatus
GCGGGAGCACCACCGCGCTCTCAAGCGGCGCACTGTAGCAGTGCGCCACCGGGCCGGCCCAGAGGGTGGTCTTATGTGGACTCTTCCTTCAGACTTTATCGTTGGATCCCAACTCCTTGCAGGTGGGGTCAAAAGTCTTGGGCAGACTTGGCAGTCTGGAGTACTATACCCTTAACCTCACAGTTTGGCTAACTTTAGGTAGTTGGTGTCAGAAATGAGATTCACTAGCATGACACTGACAAACTAAAACACGTGATTTGGAAACAGAAATGATGAAAAGATGGAAGTTGATGAATCTTTGATTCCTGGGTGGCCACGAGGGCACCCATGGCATGGAACTGCAGCTGTGCTACAATAAGTAACTGGAAGTAAAAAGTTACCAATGGAATTTAGAAATGGTGGATCAAACTCCTAGGAATTTGGCTCACTGAGTGTATAAGGAAATGCCAAATAACAGGAAAGAAGCAAAACATACAATACTTGATGATTGTTATCCATAATAGCTAAAATGAAAGCATAGGAGACTGTCCTGGT
>NW_007890354.1:0-534 GCF_000696425.1 Galeopterus variegatus
TGCCAACCAGTGTTCACTATAGACATTTATGTCAAATAGCTTGTAAAAGCTGAAAAAAAAAATTCTTTTCTCTATGGATGACTTTTAAACATTATCCTTTTTGCTGCATTTTCTTTTCTGATTTAACACGAGCATACATCACAGTGTTAAAATAGGGAAAAATAAAATGTGTAACGGTAGAAAAAACAACAGCAGCTAATTTATATGCTTCAATCATAGTAACATACTTTACTATCAAACTCGAAAAAATTGGCCCAGACTAAAGAAACATTCTGTTGAATATGGCAACAGTTTGTGTGACCTTAGAAGATTCATCTTTTAAACTGTAGTTACAGCAACACTTGTCTAATATAGTTAGGCATTTTCTGGTCATAAATATGTATCCATATTTTCATATTTTTTTCTTTGTTCTTTAAATGTTTTGTATTGTTATTGTTTTCTTTCTGGGGGAAGACATTGCTCTGGGGCTCTATATCCATAGAATATTCTTATTTGACTGAACTGCAACATAATTTCCATGGTAGAAGAAATTCA
>NW_007890355.1:0-534 GCF_000696425.1 Galeopterus variegatus
CACATCTGTTGGACAATCTACTCTCTAAAGCTCAGATGTATTAACTGGACCCTTCAAAGAATTCCCAAAGTGGTGCTTTCAAGGTTAAAGAGGCTCTCTAAGCCTAAGACAATATGGATAACTTTAAAGAGTTTTTCTTTTCCTACAAAACAAAATGGGAAATAAAGGCAATCTACTCTTCACCCTTCCTCATCCCCACTGAATTACAAAATAATAATATTAAAATTTCAAACAGTCAAAAAATATGAGTGCTTGTTTAATCTCTGTAACGAAAGCACTGGTTAGAAAAGAGCAAGGTGTTACACATTTGTCAATCAGCAGAGGATATTACCCAAACCATTCCAGAATTACAGGGAAAGTGCAATTGAAACTGCAAATCCTGGGGCCTCACCAAATTGTCTGAATTTTGAATTGCCATCAGAATCTCCAGAAATTTTTTTAAACAAGCCCTTAAGTGATGCTTAGGTACACTAAAATTTGCAAGCCATAGCGTGTAACGTGAAGAGATCAGCAACCCTCACATCCCTCAAGAAG
>NW_007890356.1:0-534 GCF_000696425.1 Galeopterus variegatus
TCCCATGCTCTTGGACTGGAAGAATTAACATTGTGAAAATATCTATACTACCTAAAGCAATGTACAGATTTAATGCAGTTCCCATCATAATACCAATGACATTCTTCACAGAAATAGAAAAAACAATCTTACTCCTCATATGGAACAACAAAAGACCCTGAATAGCTAAAACAATCCTGAGCATAAAAACATAAAGCCAGAGGCATAACACTACCTGACTTCAAATTAAACTACAAAAGTATTGTAATCAAAACAGCATGGTACTGCTATGAAAGTAGACATTCAGACCAGTGGAGTAGAATTGAGAACCCAGAAATCACCCCTCAGACTTATAGCCATCTGATATTGGACAAAGGCAACAAAAATATACATTGGGGAAAAGACTGCCTCTTCAACAGGTGGTTCTGAGAAAACTGGATATCCATATGCAGAAGAATGAAACTAGATATGCACCTCTTACCATTCACTAAAACCAACTCAAAATAGATTCAAGGCTTAAGTATTAGACTTGAAACTGTAACATTACTAAGGGAA
>NW_007890357.1:0-534 GCF_000696425.1 Galeopterus variegatus
ATCTGCTCCCCCTGACCCACACACTTCTCCATATCTCAATGAGATCACAGCATTCCCATCATTTCCTTGATAGTCTGCTCAGTTGCCTCTATTTCTCTATTCACTTTTATTACTTAAAATCATTTCCCTTCCTTCCTGTGTTTCATACAAACATCTCATACTACTGAATCTTTCTGTAATATGACTCATATATTAAACAGAAATAGTAGGGGAAAAGTATGTGTTACATATATGTATGTGATACGTGTGGCTCCCCTCTCCACTAAAATCACTTTACCTACTTCAAGACATTAAGCAAATGCTAAATATACATGCTAGTATGTTTTGTCATTGGTTGTTCTGATGACTCTTATCTCAACCTCCATGGACATATTTCACCCATCTATATTTAGGTGCTCTAATGTTGAGTGCATATGCACTTACAATTGTTATATTCTCCTGGCATACTGACTTATTTATCATTATATAACAGCCTTATCTGTATTTTTTCCTACCATTTTGTCTTAAAGTCTATTTTATCTGATATAAGCACTC
>NW_007890358.1:0-534 GCF_000696425.1 Galeopterus variegatus
TAATTTCTGCTCCTCACCGCCCCCCCTTCTCCCATGTTCACTTAAAATCCTCTCCATCTCAGTCCATGGCAACTCTGTCCTTCCAGGGCCTCAGGTCAAATCTCAAGGCATCAGTCCCAATTCTTCTCTTTTAGCAAACACCACATCCAATCCCTCAGGAAATCCTGGTAATTCTACCTTCAAAACATGTCCAGGATCAGACCACGTCTTCCAACACCTATTGCTGTCACCTTGAACAACTTCCCCTGGGTGGCTGCAACAGCCTCAGGATAGGTCTCCTTGTTTCTCCCTTGTCTTTGCTCACACTGCAAACCACCAGACCACGGCAGCCTCTGCTCGAACCCTCCCGTGGCTCTGTGCTTTAGTCAGAAGAAAGGCCGACGTCATGTTCTGACCTTATTACCTCTCTCGTTTTATCTCCTGCTGTTCTCCCCCTTTCTCACTCTGCTTCTGCTGTTCTCCCCCTTTCTCATTCTGCTTCAGCCACACCGGCCTGCTTGCTGTTGAGTCAACATAAAAGGGATGCTCCCACCT
>NW_007890359.1:0-534 GCF_000696425.1 Galeopterus variegatus
AGAAACCAAGAGGTGAAGTGAGCCAAAAAGAGCATAACAGAACAAGGTGTAGGGAGCTCCAGGTGGGAAGCTGGGATCCCAGAACTCACAGAGGATTCACAGGCGTGGGACCAGGCCTTGATCTACGGTGAGAGCAGGAAGTGGTGAGAAGAATGACGCGGGATCCTGAAATGGAAATGAGGCAATCAGTGGGAGGGAAATCCAAATAGGCAGGTAGCAGGATTAGGAGCTCAGATGAGAAGACAAGCGCATTCTTAATCTGAGTTGGGCAAAAATATTAGATAATAGGCGGAAGGCACCAGCAAAAAGAAAACAGTTTAATACCATCCCAAAGGCCACATCAAGGAAGAGCATGTCTCATATTTAGAGCATCCTGAGCAAAGAGGAAGGTAAGTGTGACAGTCCTGTACCAGTGTTCTCTCAGACTCCGCTGTATAAAGTTTTAAAATCTCAATGTCCAGTTGCACCCCGTTCCAACTAACTCAGACCTCTGTGGTTGGAACCTGGGCTTCAGAACTTTTCTAAGGCACCCCA
>NW_007890360.1:0-534 GCF_000696425.1 Galeopterus variegatus
AGACAAAAAAAGCCAACAAACAGATAAACAAAACAACCACAACAGCCTAAAGACAAAGAAAATGTCTTGAAAGTTACAGAGAATTGTGACAACTTACCTAGAGGTAAAAAACAACTTAAATGACAGCGAATTTCTCACCAAAAACCATGAGGGAAAAGTGTTGGGCACAATATTTTTCAAGTGATGGAAAACAAACGATTGTCAGCCCAGACTCCTATAACCAGTGGAGACATCTTTCAGGAACTCAGGGAAAATCAGAACATCCTCAGATTAAGAAGAACTAAGGGAATCTGTCCCCAGCAGTTCTACCCTAAAAGAAAGACTGAAGGCAGTTTAGCTCTAAACAGAAAGGAAATAATCAAAGAAGAAACCTTGGGACATCAGAGAAGAAGAAAACACCAGTAAGCTAAATAGGCTTTGCTTCTTGAGTTTTCTAAATTATGTTTGATGGCTTAAGGAGGAATTCTCACAGGGTTTGGGGTGGTTCCAAATCTATGGGAAGGAAATATTTAAGACAGGGAGGGTAATGAGACG
>NW_007890361.1:0-534 GCF_000696425.1 Galeopterus variegatus
GGGAAGGAGCCATGCTGCCCTCGGAGCTGGAGGCAGGGGGGTTGCATCATGGGGTCGTATCTCAGGTCCTGGTCTTGGCTGGCCAGCAAGAGTGAGAGCCCCAGGGACAGGTCATGTCTCCACCTGGACCTCAATTTCCTCCTTACGTAAGTCAGTCCACAAGCATCGAGCTTTCCCTGGGTATGTATCCAGACTTAAGCACGGGGGTCAGGAGTCCCTGTCCCAGCCCTTGGGAGCCCCCAGTCTCATGAGGGAGACACAGCCCTTTCCCTTGGGGAGATGGGTCGTGGCTTCAGATTTTTCTACTCTAATCTAATCAATACACAACACCCAAGGGCTCTTTCTAAGACACAAATCTCTTATTTCTTTGCCTGAAAAACTCCCCGTCCACTCTAAAAAAAAAAAAAACCAACCCCCATAGCAACGTACAAAAGATATTTTACAACTTTCCTGGGTATTCAGCCTGCAGGGTAGGTGGGCCTGTTGGTGAAGGGCTCTCTCCTGCCTTTACAAAGAACGTGACCTGCCTGAGGC
>NW_007890362.1:0-534 GCF_000696425.1 Galeopterus variegatus
GAAGCTTTTTCTCCATGCTTTCTTCTAGTAGTTTTACAATTTCTGGTCATACATGTAGGTGTTTAACCCATTTTGAGTTGATTTTTGTATATGATATAAGATAAGGATCTAATTTCATTCTTCTGCATGTGAATATCCAGTTGTCACGACACCATTTATTGAAAAGACTATTCTTTCCCATTGTGGGTTCTAGGCAACTTTGTCAAAAATTAATTGACTGTAAATGCACGGATTTATTTCTCAGAGCTCAATTCTGTTTCATTGGTTTATGTTTCTGTTTTTTACCAGTGCCACACTTTTTAAATTACTATAGCTTTTATAATAAAATTTAAAATTAGAAAGTGTAACACTTCCAGTTTATTCTTCTTGCTCAAGATTGTTTGGGCTATTTGGGTCCTCCTGTGGTTCCATATGAATTTTAGGATAGTTTGTTGGGTTTTTTTTTTTTTGTTTTGTTTTGTTTTTGTTTTTTGTTTTTTTGTTTCTACAAAGAATATTACTGGGATTTTCATAAAGATTGCATTGGATCTTTAG
>NW_007890363.1:0-534 GCF_000696425.1 Galeopterus variegatus
AGAATCCTAAGAATTTTCTCCTTTAACCTATTAATAGAGTGATTTCTGAGAGAAAGACAGAGAGAAAGATACAAGCAAACAACAATCACAATAATACATTGAAACTTCAGGAGAGGTCAGAACTGTGGTTACTAGAGGTGGGAAAGGGAGGTGCGGGAGGGAGGTCAGGAAGAAATTGGTTGATGGACACAAAGAATGATTACGTTTTGTAATGATGAATGTGCCAATTATCATGATCTGATCATCACACACTGTACACAGTTATTGATAGTCAACTCTGTTCTCCACAAACATGTATAATCAATTATGTTTCAATAAAAAAATCTCTGTAATGTGCAATACAAAGCTCTTAGGATTATCTATTGCTTTTATTATGTTACTGGTTTAAACAAAAGGCATTTTCATACTAAAAAAATGGTGATTTGCCATTGTACTTTGTAGTTACATTCTTCATATCACATATATTATTAGATTATTAATTTTTTTTTTCCTTTTTGTCTTTTTTTACTGACCGGTAATGGGATCGCAACCCTC
>NW_007890364.1:0-534 GCF_000696425.1 Galeopterus variegatus
AATCTAATCACCTGTTCAAGACTCCAACTTTCAATTCCCATAACAGGATTTCCCACCCTCAACAGTTACGATGGAGATTAAGTTTTGGGGGGACACTCAACCCAAGGCATTCCACCCTAGCTCAACAAACTCATATCCTTTTCACAGACAAATGCACTCATTTCATCCCTAAAGTCTTGTTTTAACTCACAAGTCCAAGGTTCAAAGTCCCATCTGTGAAATTAAATCAAGTTATCTACTTCCAAGATACAATGGTGGGACAAGAATAGGGTACATATTCCCATTCCCAGTGGGAGAAATAGGCCAAAAGAAAGGATAACAGTTCCTAAGCAAGTCTGAAACCCAGCAGGGTAGGCATCCAGTCTTAAAGATGAAGAATCATGTACTTTGACTACATGTTCAATGTTCTCTGTGTGCTGGTGCAGGGGCAAGGACCCCAAATCCTTGGGCAGCTCCACTTCTGTGGCTTTCCCGGCCTCCAGTGATGCTTTAGTTCTCACAGGCTAGCACTGCACTCTGGTAGCTCTACAAGTC
>NW_007890365.1:0-534 GCF_000696425.1 Galeopterus variegatus
AAAGGAAGAAGACAAATGGGGAGAAAACAGAATTTTAACACATTAAGAAGTATAAAAGGAGTGAAATGTCCACTGATACAATCAAATTTCTTAACATTTGACTTTCTTTTTGGAATGAGTATGGAAAACAAAAGAACTTTGAGAAATCAGAAGACTTGCCTATAAACTAAGGAGAGAAGCAAATGCCCTGATTTTCAATAGCAGAGATGTATTATTCGTAAAGTTTCCTCCAATTAATACAGCACTTAAAACAGTTTTGAATAGGTACGAGGACACGTTATTAGACTACTAGCTTCCAAATTTATTGCTTTACATCACTGGGAAAGTTAAATATGCAGTTGATTTAAGAGATTCTGGGAGACTAACAATGTCAGCAGAGATCTGTTTCTCTTTATTTCAGCTCTGCCTAACTTTACGTGTAATCCTCTGGCTACAGTTTATCTTCTCCTCCTGAAAAAGACAGCCTCCGTCATTCTCACCTTAATGATCCCAGTAGGAAAATACATGCTCTTACCTCACGAACCTCAAAAGAAA
>NW_007890366.1:0-534 GCF_000696425.1 Galeopterus variegatus
GTCAGGCAGTTCTGCTTATTATTGTACAAACTGCTACATTTACTTGTTTAGCAAGTGGGGATTTCCACATTAGAACCAATCAGTGAAAAGGGCAAATGTGCATGTTTCATTTCTCTATGCTCTACCTAAGTATCATGCACTGTCCAGGAGCCCCAAGAGCATAACTACCAATGAAAATATTTGTGGAACAAAGAAATCCCTCCCCTTTAACTTCCCCTGGGTGCCATGTTTTATCCATTAGGGCAGGTGCTGTTTTAATCAGGGAGGAGTATGACCCCACAATTATACACAAAATGGGATTGGGCAGCACTTTTTTGAGCAAGACTACAAAGGCACAGGCAACTACAACAAAAATACACAAATGAGACTACATCAAACTGAAAAGCTTCTGCACAGCAAGGAACACTTTCAACAAAGTAAAGAGACAACCTAATGAATGGGAGAAAGTGTTTGCAAACTACACATCAGACAATAGGCTAATATCCAGAGTATATAAGAAACTCAAATAACTCAGCTGTAAAAAAAAAAAAAAAA
>NW_007890367.1:0-534 GCF_000696425.1 Galeopterus variegatus
GAGCGGAGTTAAGTGTGAATCCACCGTGGTTGGGAGAATCGAGGCAAGGGTGGAATGGTCTTCACCTCCCAGGAGCAGGGCCTCCCAGCCAGCCCATGCGCCTTAGTCTGTCTGAGCTGCTAAAAAACACTTTCGCCTGGGTGATTTATAAGCAATAGAAATTTGTTTCTCAGAGATTTAGAGGCTGGGAAGTCCGAGATCAAAGTGCCAGCAGATTTGGTGTCTGGTAACAGCTTGGTCTTCAGTCCATAGATGGAGCCTTGTTACTGGGTCCTCAAATAGCAGAAGGGACCTGAGCGGGTAGGGCACTCCCTTCAACCTCTTTATAAGGTCACTAATCCCATCCTGGAAAGCTCCACCCTCATGATTTAATCACCTCCTAAAGGCCTCACCTCTTAATACTGTCATATTGACGATTAAGTTTCAAGGTATGAGTTTTGGGGAGAGTCATCCAGACCACAGCACCATGCCTATGTTTTCAGAAAGTGATTTTCCGGTTTGATTAGTGACTGCAAATCACTTGCAGGTCACCTC
>NW_007890368.1:0-534 GCF_000696425.1 Galeopterus variegatus
CTCACTGGCTGAGCGAGGCGCGGGAGCAACACCGAGGGTTGCGATCCGTTGCCAGACACGGTAAAAGACAAAAAGGAAAAAAAAAAATCAGATATGAAAAAGGAGAAATTACTACTGATTCCATAGAAATACAGTGAATCATTAGAGACTATTATGAACAACTATATGCCAACGAATTTAAAAATCTACAGAAAATGGGTAAATTTCTGGACACATACAACTTAACAAGACTGGGCCACAAAGAAATAGAAAACTTGAACAGACCAATAACAAGAAACAAGATTGAATCAGTAATCAACAATTTCCCAACAAATAAAGAGCTAGATAGCTTCACTACTGAATTCTACCAAACTTTTGAAGAAGATTTAATACCAATTAATCTCAAACTATTCAAAAAAATTGAAGCAGAGAATATTCTCCCAAACTCATTCCATGAGGCCAGTATCACCCTGATAGTGAAACAAAGAAATAATCAAGAAAACTATAGGCCAATATCCTTGATGAACTTAGATACAAAAATCCTCAATGAAGTGT
>NW_007890369.1:0-534 GCF_000696425.1 Galeopterus variegatus
CTTTTATTTCTGCAGTGTCAGCCTTCACAAGGTCGTCGTAATGAGGTGGAAAGAACAGGGGCATTAGAGGGAGGTAGATCCAAACGTGAATCCTGGCATTTCCTCTCTGGGCTGTGGGGCTGGACTGGTGGCTTTTTCTTGGTCTTTGTTTCCTCATCTGTAAAAGGAGGGGGACCCCTTTACATCTTCTAAGGCTGCTGGGAGAACCCAGTGTCACGATGCATTGAAGTACCCAGTGACACCGGAGAAATGTTCATTCTCTTTTCTCTGTCAGGTCCCCTCCCCCAGAAGAGAATTAGTTAGCTCTCAGGAACTGACTCTGAAATGTAAAGTATCATTAGGGACAAAGTTCAAACTGCAAGGCAAATATTTTCCCTAAGAACCAGCAAGGTCTCTGTGTAGCCTATTTAGATGCATATAGATTTGTGAGACACCAGTATAGTAAAAACATTTATTAAAATCCCTTAAAATAGCCAGCCCCCCTCAACATTTCATTCTTTGGGGGCCACCTTTTGAAGTAAATGGAGCTTAACA
>NW_007890370.1:0-534 GCF_000696425.1 Galeopterus variegatus
GGCTGCAAACAAGAGGAGAGATAAGAGAGAGGCAAGACAACCTTGCCGGCTGTAAACTCCCTCTCTTAATTAAAGGAAAACTGCATCCACATTAATTTGAAATCCAAGTCAAGTATTTTTGATATTTGACTGAGGTTATTTTCCTTGAACTCTCCCTAAGAGGTAAGGACTCCAACTTCAAGGTAACATCAAGGACTTGAAGCTGACCATAGACTCTGTGACACTGAAGTTTCTGATCCATTATGGGAGCCTGACATTTAACTCAGACCATCTGCTACTCCCAGACTCTCCGCCACTTTTTTCTTTAGCAAAAAACCCCTTCTCATCTTCTTGCCTCTTCTCCTTTATAAATCCCAGAATAGGCATCAGAAATTGGGGTGATTTTAGCTGGTAATTCCCCAGATGCTGGTTATCTGAATACGCCTTCTAATCCTTGCACTAACTTCTGGACATTTGAGTCATTTGTTTAATGCAAGAGGGCAAGCTGAGCCTGGTCTGGCAGTAACAGCGTCTCGTGTGCATTGGTTAGAAGAC
>NW_007890371.1:0-534 GCF_000696425.1 Galeopterus variegatus
TTTTCTGGGGAGGGCATCAGGGAAGCCCGTGGTGCACTACGGCCAGCCTGGACATTGCTTGAGACAGAACAATAGACCTGTCCTGGCAGGAGCAGCGAAAACAACAGCGACCGAACCCGCCATTGAAATTAATGCCTAGTGAGGATGGACGAGGAAAGAACTCTTCAGCTGCACACGCTGAAATGTGTTTTCCAGGCTGGCTAAATGAAGCCAGCGGTATTAAAGGCGTAAATCAACCACGTGGATGTCTAGGTTTTTCGTGGGCAGGTCTGCTGTGAGGCAGAAACCTTGCAAGAGCTGAATTTCCAAAGGAGGGCCATGACCATCCTGTTCCAGGCTGGGTCCCCAGAGGCTGCCTGATTTGTGGCCCGTGGTGGCTGGAGTTTAAAGAGGTTGGGATAGTGCCATCTCTGCCAGGCACATTCCTCTACTTCCCTGCTCCCTGGTGAATGTGACAGCCCTTAGAAAACAGGGCAAGGTGCAGTCATTCTGGATGCTGGGTGGGACCCAGGGTGGTCTTCATGTTGTCCCCCC
>NW_007890372.1:0-534 GCF_000696425.1 Galeopterus variegatus
AAAACATATAATTTCAAATTTTGCCTTAAATCTGTTACACAGATTGATTTTCTAGAAGGAGACAGTTACTTTATGTTTTTAAAAATGAATTTCACATTTACACTATTCCTGAAGTAGTCATAGTAACATTTTTATGTAAGAGTATGTGCTGCTGAATCACATTAACTGTACATTATTCATACATGAGAACATGTTCTTGTTCAAGTCAACTGTCTAGCTGAGCCTTTTACACTTGTGAATTCCATTATGAGAATGCAATCATTCTATCTTTGAGAGAAATGAGCAGAGGAAATAAATGATAATTTTTCACAGGTCTCAAGTGAAATTGGTTGTTTTTCATAATAAAGATTTGTCTAAACATACTATTACCAAACACACAGGCCCAGGACTTTGCCTAGGTAGCAGGCAGCTGGTGGAAGGAGAAGAGCTGAAGTCTTGCTTCTCCAGGGAAGAAAGCCCTTGGTTGGCAGAGACTGGGAGTCCAGTATTGTGGGCTGCAGCGTGTGGAGTAGAGTCTCTGCCTCAATGAGTTGG
>NW_007890373.1:0-534 GCF_000696425.1 Galeopterus variegatus
AAAAAAAACATGATACCACAGGCAAACATAATAATTTAAAAAATATTAAATAATGAATTATTTTACTACCTCTATTGTTCAAAAAATGTCAATAATTCATTAGAAATAACTGTACTAATTAAAAATTTAGTTTGGTGGAAGTTTACAAGATGAAATTGCTATTTTTCTCTCTGTACTCCTGTAGCTGGCATACACTCACACAAAAGAACTGATCTGAAAACTATGTGGTTAATGCCTCAACAGAGAGAAATTAGAACATTTAGCTTCCAAAGGAAATTGTTCAGTTTGAATTATCTGGTCTCTAATTTTTAGCTGTCTCCTTTCATCTGGTCTTTTCAGAAGCCTTTTCTTCATGCTAAAGATAATGAGCCCTGACTGTGTTTTTCAACATCTTTGCATAAATAAGCAAGTACAGAAAGACATTTTCTCATGTTTGTAGTGTTTACTGTTATGTATCTGATACTTATTATTGCAAATGGAAGTATGTTCAAGTAGGTACCTTTATCAATCTTAGCTAGTCAAACAGTTGTAAAA
>NW_007890374.1:0-534 GCF_000696425.1 Galeopterus variegatus
TGCATGGTGTTTGTTACTACTACTGCAATGATGAGCAGCTTTTGTGGCAGCTGTGGTTGTGGTAGAGGCTGTGGTGGGCCACCTGTGCAGAAGTGGTGTTTTGGTGTGCTCCTTGCCTGCTTCCAGGTGGTGGGTGCTGCCCTTGCCTCCTGCCTAGGACCCAGGCATGCTTTGTTTCTTGCCTGCTTCCAGGCATGGGAGCTGCCCTTGGCTCCTGTCTAGGACCCCAGGCATGACCCTTACTTACCTCTGGGCACAGGTGGCTTTGCTTGACTCCTACTTAGGACACTGGGTGTGCTCCTTGCCTGCTTCCAGGCAGTGGGAGATGTACTTGGCTCCACTTTCCCCACTCTTATTCAACACAGTACTGGAAATTCTAGACAATGCAATAATGTGAGAGAAAGCAATAAAGGAAATATAAATTGCAAAGGAGGAAGTCTAACTATTGTTATCTGCAGATGGTATAATAACATAGTTAGAAAACCCTAAAGACTCCACTAAAAAATTACCAGAACTAATAAATGAATTCAGTAT
>NW_007890375.1:0-534 GCF_000696425.1 Galeopterus variegatus
AAAAATGGTACAGATACCATTAAACTTTTACTGATACCAATGTTTCCAATACGTAAAAAGAAATATAAAATTTGTACTTCTTTGAGTCAGATAAAATCTTCACCAATTCCAGGAGAGATGTCTTATATCTAATGTCCCAAGTAAAAACATTGTACTCCAGATTTTAAGCCCTATTCTAAGAATGAAAGAAATTACTAGTTTTACTGCTTTTTATTCTAAACTTAAAGTTGAATTATGAAATTAATTTAAAGTATATTGCCATATTGCATTTGTCAAAGTCCACTATGGTTTTACATTCATACACATTGTTTCTGATTTACCAAGTAAATATAACAGAGATTATAGATGCACAGAAAAAAACAAATATTACTATTAATTAAAAATTTATTCTTTCATGCTTCATTAAATTATCTTTCCTGTGATTGTAATTCTGCTAAAAGTGTTTGAAAAATTAACTGAAGTACAGACCCACCCCACTGCCCCGTGAAAACTAGTCAAGTCCCTTGATATTTATCTTCGACTTATTTAATAGTC
>NW_007890376.1:0-534 GCF_000696425.1 Galeopterus variegatus
TGTGATGGAATGGGGGAAGTTCCAGGCAACATGAAACAAAAATACCTAACCTACGCTTGGGATCTGAGGATGAGTAGAGGTGACTGTGGATGGGGAGGCACGAGCACAGGACGGAGTGGAAGGAACAGGTGCCGAGACGTGTGGCAAGTGGATGCTCACCTGGGATGGAGCCTAGAGAAGAAGAAAGAAAGAAAAGACCACAATCATAAGTTGAACGTTCAGAAGGAGAGAACGAACCTAAGGATACTAGAGTTGGGGGGGGGAGGGAGGAGCCATGGGGAGTGACAGGTAGGGTAAAGGGCACAAAGAAAATTACGATTTTAATAGTGAATATGCTAGTAATAAAAACTAAAAATTAAAAAAAAAGAGTGGTTGGAAGCTACCCATCTATTTTAAGCATAGAGGGATGATGAAGGCAAAGCAAAGGGTTGAGAAATACAGCTGAAGACGGTGATCCCGGGGATCTGGAATCTGACGGTAGAGATGAAAAGCAGTAACACATTCAAGACATGTAGGAGGAGAAAATTGACAGAA
>NW_007890377.1:0-534 GCF_000696425.1 Galeopterus variegatus
GGAGAAATGTCTAGTCAAGTCCTTTGCCCAATTTTCAGTTGGGGATGGTGGTTGTTTTTGTTGAATTGTAGGAGTTCTTTAGGTATTCTGGGTATTGACCTCTAATCACATATACGATTTGTGAATATTTTCTCCCATTCTGTGGGTTGCCTTTTCAGTCTGTTGATTGTGCCCTTTGATTGCATGGAAGTTTTTAAATTTGATTTAGTTCAATTTACTTACTTTTTCCTTTTGTTACCTGTCAAAATTAATTTTTAGAAGATAAACTCATTAAATAATGTGTATCTATGATTCTTTTAAGTGACAGTCAACTTTAGATGCTACAAAATTAGTAGATTCTACCTATAAATCAAGACATTCCAAAGTGTAATCATAGAACTTCAAAATTAAATATCACACCTCCTTTGAGCTCTCGCTGTTTGTTTCAGTTCCTCTTCTGCTTTAGTAGAGATGCGTGTCAACAGCTTTCTGTCTGCAAGTGTTGTTTTCAAACTGAAATTTTTTTTTTCCTTTTTTTTTTTTTTTTTTTTTTTT
>NW_007890378.1:0-534 GCF_000696425.1 Galeopterus variegatus
AACCTATTGTTTTTGAAGAAGATGAATTTAAAAATATAAATATTATAGATATTAAAAAGATTTTGGGTGCCGGCCCGGTGGCGCACTGCTACAGTGCGCCGTTTGGGAGCGCGGCGACGCTCCCGCCAAGGGTTCGGATCCCACATACAGACCTGTTCCCGCTCACTGGCTGAGCGAGGTGCGGGTGCAACACTCAGGGTTGCGATCCCGTTGCCGGTCCCAGTCCTGTATGGGCATGACACTGAGGGTTGCGATCCGTTGCCAGACACGAAAAAAGACAAAAAAGGAAAAAAAAAAAAAGATTTTGGATAGTTCCAATAATAAAAAATATTTCCACACACACTTATAGTATGACTTCTAGAGACAAACAGTAACAATATCTCTAAGTATATTACTTGTGTTCAATACACCATCACTTTTAGACTTCAGCCTTTTCACTTCCCTGGTCTCATTCTTGTCACCTTTTTTGGGGTAAGTATAGATAGTACAGCTATCTATAAACCCAACTATTGAGTAACCTTGGATAAATAGGCA
>NW_007890379.1:0-534 GCF_000696425.1 Galeopterus variegatus
ACTGCATCCACAGAAACCTGAGCATTCTACCTGGTGTTAGGCAATTTTTAGATAAGGCAACGTGCTTCACTGCTTCATCTCTTTCAGCATTCCATCCCTTTCATTTCTTGAAAAAATATGGTGCCCTTTGCCATAGGCATGTGTTCTTTGAAAAGACTGAGCACATAATGAATTAGGGAAGAGAGCCAACCTGCCTCCTTAAAGTTGCCTCAACCCCTCTGTGCTCATTGCCACCAGCTCTCACTGGCCCCGCTGTAGCCC
This sequence comes from Galeopterus variegatus, assembly GCF_000696425.1. Lineage (NCBI taxonomy): Eukaryota > Metazoa > Chordata > Mammalia > Dermoptera > Cynocephalidae > Galeopterus > Galeopterus variegatus. The sequence continues at coordinate 262 of NW_007890379.1, forward strand.
ATCCTTACCCGACTCACTGTCGGATCACCTACTCCAGGAGAGGCAAAGACACATGCATTGCCTGTCCTCTTTCTTTATCCACAAGGAGCTGGTGGAGCTGTGGGCCCTGCAGGAAAGTCTGGGAGGAGGGTGTGGCAGAATGCAGAGGCTCACAAGCATTCGAGAAAAACACAGAGCTGAGGGTTCCTCTGCAGTTAATCTTTGTGTTCCCTTTCCTTTTTTCTGCCTCACTGATCTCCAACCTGCTTAGCAATCAAGATCCCAAGTGTAGAA
>NW_007890380.1:0-534 GCF_000696425.1 Galeopterus variegatus
GCCTCCGCCCACCTCTTGTATCTATGCTGTTGGGAAAAGAGAACTAATGTTTGTCCCTGTACCACTCTTCTGCATATGATCTCTTCTTAAAATGTCTTTAAAATTTACTAAAATATTCAGACATTCTTAAAAGTGAAAAGAGTAAAACAATGAATTCCCATATCCCACCCCATTGAACAATGATCGAATCCTGAAACATTTGCTTTCTGCATCCCTTTCTGCTTTTTTTTTTTTTTTAATGACCGTTAAGGGGATCTTAACCCTTGAGTTGGTGTTGTCAGCACCACGCTCTCCCAAGTGAGCCACGGGTTGGCCCTCCTTGCTGCTTTCTTCTGCTGCATCATTTCAGATTAAATTGCAGACTCTGTCGTTTAACCCCTAGGTAGTTCAATATATAGCTCTAGAAAAGTAAAGCGGATCTGTACTAATATCCAGTCCATAGTAAAATTTCTGTGATTGTCTTTTAAGATACATCATTTTAGGGCCGGCCCGTGGCTCACTCGGGAGAGTGCGGTGCTGATAACACCAAGGCCA
>NW_007890381.1:0-534 GCF_000696425.1 Galeopterus variegatus
AAAGTCTACTGATTTAAATGTTTTATTATTATTATTATTTATTTTTTAATTGAAACATGGTAGATTATACGTATTTATGGAGTAAAGAGTCAACCTCAGTATTTGTGTACAATAGGTGATGATCGAGTCAATGCTATTAGCATTTTCATCATCACAAATCATAATTATTCTTTGTGTCCCTTACCCAATCCCTCTCTCCCTTTCCTACCTCTAGTGACCATATGTCTGTTCTCTCCTTCTGAAAGATCAATCCATTGATTTAAATGTTAATCACATCTAAAAAACCCCTTCACAGCAAGATCTAGAATTATGTTTCACCAAATAATTAGGCATCACAGCTTAGCCAAGAGCACACATAAAATTAACCATTACAAATGGAGACAAAGCTCCAACTGAAGGTATTTAGCTGAGAGATATTTTGGGGTATGGGGTAACATTGTTTCCCAACAAACCTTGGGAATCCCTTCCTCCTGGCAAAATTTCTTGAAACATTTAAGCTAAAAAACCCTACTGGATCCCCACTTGACACAGGGA
>NW_007890382.1:0-534 GCF_000696425.1 Galeopterus variegatus
AGCATATCTGTCATATTTTTGAAAGTAAACCCTAGAAAATAAAAATCCAATGATGTCAGTTCCCTAGATAAAACTGTTCAGAGATTCCCACTAGGTAGGATATAGTAAACCTGCCCCAATCTCTCTACTGCTTTACACTGTATGTGGCCCTTCCTCACCAGTGCCAGTTCCCTGTACAAAGAAGACTTTCTCTCATATTTTGAAATCTTTCCAACCTCCCGCTTACAAAGAAATGACTACTTTACCCTTTGCTTTCTTCTTTTATTTACACTTCTTTACATAACAACGCCTATATTGCAATTTTATAGTCATTTGCTTCCATATATGCCTCAGATTACTGCCCTATACGGCAAGCGCTTTGAAGGCACAAAGAAGTTGCTTAATTACTACTGGATTAAGGAATTATATAAGTAGTGATATTTGGGAATTACAGAATTTTATAAACTACAGAAAATGATGGAATATTTACATTAAAAAAGCCATCTAAACCAATCCTTTAACAAATGCAAGGATTCCAACCTTAGTAAAATATTA
>NW_007890383.1:0-534 GCF_000696425.1 Galeopterus variegatus
CAGGCTGTGCAGGTGTGCCCGGCTCAGGGGGTTGGATTTAACTCCTTGGCTGGAGATCTGCATACTCTTAATGATGCACCCCTGTTGGTAAACTTTTTTTTTGAGCATGTACTGTATACTTATTTATAAATGACATGCACATACTGCGGTATTAAATTAATATGCACCTGACAAATCAAATAGTTAAAAAGAAAGTGGGATGAGAAAAGAAGCTAAACATAAATAAAATTCCTAGTCTTTTTCCTCCAAACCTTGCTTTAGGGACCATAGTTTTAGGCCATGGGGAGCCACTAATGAGTTTTGGTGTGGGAGTGGCCAGATCAGGTGTGGTTAGGGAAAGAGCCTTTGAGGGTGAGTTCTACCCAGGCCAGGGGCCATGGGGAGGTGCCCACACGGTCTTGTCCTGTGTGTAGCCTGGTGGGTGGGGACATCAGACTGCAATGTGACATCTCCAGGAAGTGGTCACAACAGGTGTGTGTGGGCTCATTGGTGCTTGAAGTCTGCTAGTTTGTGTGTGCATATCCCATGGGAATA
>NW_007890384.1:0-534 GCF_000696425.1 Galeopterus variegatus
GGCCAGGCAAGTCAGAGTGAGCACGAAGATGTCCAAAATAACACCTACGAGATCTGGAATGCAAAAGTCATTGGATGTCAGAAAACAAGGAAAGAACAATATGATTAGATGTACCTATGTCAGGAACAGTCTCTATACATTGTAAGGCATTGATAACATATCTGCTGTCAGAGTATAAATTAAAAGATTCATCAGGCAGATCAATGAGAACTCGATGTATAGCACAAAGCTCCACTTCCTGGGCAGAGCGAAAAGAAGTCTGCCACGTACAGGGGCGCCCGTTGATCACATAAACAGCAATCCCATTAAGTAGTTTGACATTGTTCTACAAACTCAGTTTTCATAATAAATAATCACCTCCTCCTAAACAGGCCCGTGCCAAATTCTTTCAATCCCCCAGAGGGAGAGCTTCAAGAGAGAGAGATTCTAATAAAGCCTCAGTGTAAGGAGCAGTAGGGCCATATTGAGCACATGCAATTTTTAATTCCTTTAATTGTTTAAAAGGAATAGGTTGATGGTACCTTTGAGGCTGTC
>NW_007890385.1:0-534 GCF_000696425.1 Galeopterus variegatus
AATAAGTATGATTCGTAATAATATATATGCTAATAATATTGATTTGATCAACATACATCAAGGTTGAACCCCTAAAATATGTATAATCAATTATGATTCAATAAAAAAGTCAAAATAAAATAAATAAAAATGCAGGGTTTTTGGTCCCAGTTAATCTTCTACCAGTAAGTTCTAAGAAGTAGCCACGTATGCCCATCACAATATACATATGAATTAATTATGTTCAAGTGCACAAAATGGCTTCCAGCTCTGATTAAATCAACTTCCCACAATTCCTTTTTCTAACAATCAGAAAAATTGAGTTGGTTACAGTTCAAACTGCCTTTGACAGGTATTTAAAATGAAAAACACAATCACACTAACCTTGCACCTTTTGGCATATAGAAAGTGTTCAGACTTATTGTTCAGTCACCACCATCTGGCTTTGCAGGTGATTAACAGCTTCCTTCCAATTATTCAGCCAACCTTAACGTTTCTTGAGCACATTCAAGCATAGAAAGCTCTATGGAATTGAACTTGGTGGGAAAGGGTGGT
>NW_007890386.1:0-534 GCF_000696425.1 Galeopterus variegatus
AGGAATCCAGGCCATTTGCTCACCCACCAAAAGGAATGAGGCTAGGGCTGTTCGGGTCAGCCAGCAGTGGACCTGACAGAGTGGTGCCCCATGTGAGGCATTTTTTAAAAACTTGTAGGTGAAAGGCGAGCGAGTGAGTTCCCCAGCTGCTCGGTCCTGAAAGAAGGTCGATGAAGGGTGATCAACCAGCGGAGTGGTCCCCGAAACCGTGGTAGTTGCCATGAAGAAATCCGCCTGCATGTTAGGGTGAGTACCATAACAGGGGGACATCCCTGCACTTCTCTGCCCTTTTGCTCTCCTTGTCCCTTCCTCACGGGGCAACATGGGAGGCATGTGTGGAAAGAGTGATGAGACAGCCTGCAAGGCTCTAAAGTACATGTTAAAAGCCGAGGCCTAGATATATCTCACGAGACAGCCTGCAAATCTCTAGAGTACATGTTAAAAGGCAGAGGCCTAGAAATATCTGACTCCATGGCCACCAATGCCTGGCGTCATGTGGTGAAGGTGGCCCCTTGGGCACCTTTGTCCAACTTG
>NW_007890387.1:0-534 GCF_000696425.1 Galeopterus variegatus
GCCCCAAGAATTTGAATCAAAAGATTTGAAAGGTATAAATATCTCCCAAACAAGTTTACACTACCACTTATAATATCTAAAGAAAACCAAAATAAAAATGATACACTAGTGATAATAACCAGGTGAGTATTAATTTAGTGTTTTTAATAATATTTATTTTTATCATAATAATACTAACCAATTATTCTTATAAAATTTTGAAAACACATATTAAGAAAACTATCTTTTGTTCATAACACAGTTCCATCAACATTTTTCTGTGTTTTCTTTATTTTTTGGTTATGTATATGTTTTAAATGATGCTGAATAAATATTTTATACCAAATTGCATGTGCTCATTTTAAAAGGATTTTTATTATATCTTATTACAGTATCTCATACTATATAGCAATAACAAACTAAAAGGTAAACATAGAAATGAAATTAGATTTCTACCATTATTAGTATTTTCATATGGTTCAGTGAAAGGTAGATTTTCATAGATTATAAAATTTTCTATTCTCTTTTTAACAAGATTACCTACTTTATTGATTT
>NW_007890388.1:0-533 GCF_000696425.1 Galeopterus variegatus
GAAGTGGGACCAGAAGGGCCTTGCAACGGGGCCTGTGACAGCACAGAGGGGACCATCGCACATTGTGTTCAAATGGACAGTTGTATGCTCACGGTCACAGCAGCACTGCTCACAGTTGCCAGAAGGAGGACAACCCAAGTGCCCATCGATGGATGACTAGATAAACAACGTGGATCATCCACTCCATGAAGCAGTATTCAGCCTGAAAAACAAATGGAGTTCTGGTCTATGCTACAGTGTGGGTGACCATTGAGAACACTACACCAAGTGAAAGAAGCCGGACACGAAAGGAAAAATCTGTATGATTCCATTTATATGTAATGTCCAGAGTAAAGGAATCTATAGGGATGGAAAATAGATTAGTGGTTGCCAGGGGCTGTGTGGGGGTGTTGGAGGGGAAGGGGAAGTGACTGCTAATGAAAATGGGGTTTCTTTTGGAGTGATGGAAATGTTCCGGAATTAGATAGAGTTAATGGTTGCACGACATTGTGAAAGTACTAAATGCCACTGAGCTGCACCCTTCAAAATGGTTA
>NW_007890389.1:0-533 GCF_000696425.1 Galeopterus variegatus
CATGAATAAAGCAAAGTGAATAATTATGATTTATGTGTATATCAATATCCTCTGCAGGACATAACTTTGTGGGAAAAAATGTTGAATTAGCCATCAACCATGACAAATGGTTATGAATCAAAATACCTGCAGAGCTCTGTGGTACTCATCATCCCAATAATTTTCACTGAAAGATCCATGAGGATTAATTAGTTTTGGAGATAAGCCAGCTACAGACAGAAATCTGACTAAATTCACACTGCATGAGCTAATTAGTTTTACTTTAAAGCTGCTTCTTATGTAGTAGTTCCCTGAGAACCTACTATGATACAAAACCCTACTTAAATGGACTGATCTACTCTTTTAGTACTACAAAATTCACATATATCTTTCCCAACCTGCCTTTCTACCTATTTTTGCCTAGTGTTTCTTCATGTTGATGTCACTGTGAAAATGTGGTGTGGGGGAGAAGGGGAGTGACTGTTCTAGATTAAATGTTTTGCATCATCAGTGCTAGAAAGATGAGTTTCCCCTTAAAACTTGATGTTAAAACT
>NW_007890390.1:0-533 GCF_000696425.1 Galeopterus variegatus
GATGGTTTTAGTGACGTTTCTTTCGTTATCTCACTCTTGCTTATATTCATACCTGCAAATCGAAAATGGTGAGTTTTAGCAATAAGAAATAATCAGCAGAGTTCAACAAATAATTTTAATTCTGGTGATGGCTCTTTCAGGAACGTATTCTTGAAAAGGACCACCTACATATGAGAACTAATTGAGTTAGTTTCATTTATACTTTGTCAGAAAAAGTGTTCGAGTGTTTATTTATTTAAGAAATAAACAGCTTCTCTTCCAGTCTGAATTTCCACTATTTCTTTAAAGGTTCTGTGAAAAAAAGAAATGGATATTTAAGTTCATTTGTGGAATTATGAGAGCAATGATTTGGACTGTCCTGGATAAACCTGACCATTTAGGTTTTCAAGCAGCAAATAAATAAATGAATGAATGAATGAATGAATAAATAAATAAATAAAACCTAATGCATATGCCTACACATACAAATTAGTATTACTAAATGGAGCCCTTCTTTCTATAACTTACACTCTCTTAAGACAAGCATAATGTCT
>NW_007890391.1:0-533 GCF_000696425.1 Galeopterus variegatus
AGAATCAACATTGTGAAAATGTCCATACTACACAAAGTAATATACAAATTCAATGCAATCCCATCAAAATTCCAATGACATTTTTCTCATAAATGGAAAAAAACTATCCAGATATTTATGTGGAATAACAAAAGACCACACATAGCAAAAGCAATTCAGAGCAAAAAAAAATAAAGCTGGAGGCATATCACTTACCTGACTTTAAACTATAATACAAAGCTATAATAACCCAAACAGAATGGTACTGGCATAAAAACAGACACATGGATCAATGGAATAGAATAGATAATCCAGAAATCAACCTACACACCTACAGCCATCTGATCTTTAACAAAGGCACCCAGCTTATACACTGGGGAAGAGACTGCCTCTTCAGCAAATTGAGCTAGGATAACTGGCTATCAGTATGCAGAAGAATGAAACTAGACCCATATCTCTCACCATATACAAAACTCAACTCAAAATGGAATAAAGAACTAAATATACACCCTGAAACAATAAAACTTCTTAAAGAAAACATAGGAGAAACACTT
>NW_007890392.1:0-533 GCF_000696425.1 Galeopterus variegatus
ATACCATATACCAAAATAAACTCAAAATGGGATAAAGACCTAAATAAAATCCCCAAAACAAGGGGAAATCTTCATGACATTAGATTTGGTAATGATTTCTTGAATATGACTCCAAAAGCACAGACAACAAAAGCAAAATTAGACAAATGGGGCTACATCACACTTAAGAACTTATGTGCAAAAAAGAGAACAATCAACAGAGTGAAAAGGCAGCCTACAGAATGGGAAAAAATATTTGCAAGTCATTTATTTGTTGAAAGTTTAATATGGAGAATATATAAAGAATTCTTATAACTCAACAACAACAACAAATAAACAATTTAAAAAATGAGCAAAAGGAGTCTGTTTGTGGTTCATAAGCATGATGACTGGGTTTTCATGCTATGTGATGTGCTTCCCTCTAAACCTTGTTACAACGTTTGCATGTTACTGGTCTGACCAGAAAAAAAAAATTAATTAAAAATGGGCAAAGGCCTTGAATAGACATTTCTCCAAAGATGATATACAAATGGCAAACAAGTATGTGAAAAGAT
>NW_007890393.1:0-533 GCF_000696425.1 Galeopterus variegatus
AAATGTACTGTGTACTGGATTCTTTCCCTAGATTACCTGTTAGTATATTCTTCAAAATTTTTTGCACATTTTTTTCTTTTAACTGTTCTTTTTCCCTATTTGTCTAATTTCTGTTTGTCCCTGAGTCTACAGTACATATTTTTGTATATATTCCACTGATTCTTGTAAGAGAGAGACATAGATAGAGAGAGAAAGACAAAAGGATAGAAGATTAGGGATAAAGAGAGAGAATAGGAATATAATTTTTGTGATAACCAATCAATACATTAATATATATTTTCACTATTCATTGATTGCTTTCTGAACTATTTTATTAATATAACTATTCAAAATAAATGACTACTTATTATAAAATATTGGCGTGTGTGTGTGTGCTCTCATAAATAATGTGTAGGTTGTATTTAAAAAAAATCAGTTTATTATAGCTCTGTTTACAAATAGCCAAGATATAGAACCAATTTAAATGTCGATTAATGGATGATTGGATAAGAAAACTGTGGTATATATACACCATGGAATACTACTCTGCCATA
>NW_007890394.1:0-533 GCF_000696425.1 Galeopterus variegatus
TAAAGGGGCGGGTTTACTATACATTCAGAGAAAGAATATAAGAAAAATGTTGGGATTCTCCAGGGCTCAGTCTTATACACAACTACACTCCACTTAACTAATTTTATTTAGTCCTGTGATTTTAAATATTTTTATACCATATATAGATATATGTGTGTGTGTGTGTGTGTATGTGTGTGTACATATGTCTACATACACACACACCAAATTACATCTCCAGCCCTAACCCTGGAATTCCAGATTAGTACATAAAACTGCCTGCCTGATGGGTCCATCTCTACATCTAACAGCCATGACAAACATATGTCCTAAACAGAACCTTTGATTTCCATCTACAACCCCACCCTACACAAACACCCTATGTCCTAAACAGAACCTTTGATTTCCATCTACAACCCCACCCTACACAAACACCCAAACTCTCTTATTCCAGAATTCCTTCCCCAAGTATATGGTCCTATTGTTTTCCCAATGCAAAAGTAAAAATCTTGAGATAATTCTTGATTCTTCCTTCTCTCAACTCACAACACCAA
>NW_007890395.1:0-533 GCF_000696425.1 Galeopterus variegatus
CTCTCTCCATCTTGCAAAACTGAAACTCTGTACCCATTAAACAATTGCCCCCCACCACGCCCGGGCCCCAACTCAACTCCTGGAAACCGTCGTTCTACTTTCGGTCTCTGTGATTTTGATTACTCCAGGCACCTCACCTGAGTGGAATCACAGTATCTGTCCTTTTGTGTTTGGCTTGTTTCATTTAGCATAATGTCCTCAAAGTTCATCCATGTTGTAGCATGTGCCAGAATTTTCTTCCCTTTTAAGGCCAAGTAATATTCCATTGTATGCATATATTACATTTTGTTGATCTGTTTATCTGTCGATGGATACTAGGGTTGTTTCCACTTTTTGGCTATTGTGAATAATGCTGCTATGTCCCTGATTTTCATGCTATAGAACAAACAGATGAAAGAATAAGACAAGGGGCGAGATACCTGTAGATCCAGAAGCTTCAGACAGAAAATTCTGAGGTTTGAGGAGAGGTAGGAAACATAAACAAAGAAGTAACCATAGGAAAGCTGAAAAGGCAGTCAAAAATCCAACCCTTG
>NW_007890396.1:0-533 GCF_000696425.1 Galeopterus variegatus
TACTGTATATTATATAAAGTATGTAAAATATAAGACTGTGAATCATCACAAGTTTTGCATTACTAGTATATTAGTTGGCTTAGGTTACTCTAACAAAAAGACCACAGAAGTGGATTAAATAATGGACACTTATTTCTTATAGTTCTAGAGAATGGGAAGTCCAAGATTAAGTCGCTGGCAGATCTGGTATCTGGTGAAGATCTGCTTCCTGGTTTGTAGACAGCTGCTTTCCCACTGTGTGCTCACAAGACTTTAATCTCTTTCTCTTCTTACAAGAAGACTAATCCCATCACAGGGCCTCTACCTGCATGACCTCATCTAAACCTAATCACCTCCCAAAAGCCCCACATTCTAATACCATCTCACTGGGGCTTAGTGTTTCAACTTAAAAATTTGGGGGTGACACAAACATGCAGTCTATGACAAGTGGCAAGACCACTGCCACATCTCTGTGATGATATGTTAGAACTGCACCATGTGGATGGCACTCCTGTAACCAGGCACTTTCAGCCCAGAGAATCAGACCATTATCT
>NW_007890397.1:0-533 GCF_000696425.1 Galeopterus variegatus
CATGGGCCTCTGAATGGCTCCCCTTTTTCAGCCGTCTGGCTCCTCACTCCCATGCAGGTCCATGGGAACCCCCAAGTCTTGCTGTCTTGGGGGCCACCAAAGTCCTCTTCTCCCTTTCTGCTTCCGAGTAACTGCATCTAAAGGGCATAGCTGTGGCTTCTGCCAGCTCCTTCTCCAAATCAGCCATGGCCTGAAACACTGAGAGCAGTTTTTTCTTTCATTGTGGTTTCTCCTGCCTTCGTGAGTTCCGTAGGTCTTTCCTCTTCACCTAGGCTCCAGCAGCCCCAGCTTGGCTGATGTTACATTTTTATACTTGTAAATTCGTTGATTTCTGGGAGAGAGTGATGCTGGGGACCGTCTATTCTGCCATGTTGATGGGAACTCTTAATCACTTCTTTAAAAAGGAGTTACAAAAGAACAGAGAAGTATTGCAGAGAAGTAGTGAGGAAACTGAAACTTTACAAATTGGTTTAAAAAATTAGAATTTTCAGGTTGCAGAAACATTAATGAGTGTTGAGTAGGTTAAGGAATAT
>NW_007890398.1:0-533 GCF_000696425.1 Galeopterus variegatus
CAAAGGCTTATCTGGCTAAATGTCAGCAGTGCTGGGATTGAGCACTAAAAGCCCTGGTATACATGTGTTACCCCATACTGCTCAGAGGCAAGAGCACCCTGATTCCATGGAAGATGGAATTGCTGAGTCCAGGAAGGAGGCACCTGCTATTTAGAGCTGAACTTATTTAGAGTAAAATCCTCTTCAAGGAATTAGCCTTGCGAGATGCCCAGGAAAGCCCACGTTTCTGCATGCAGACTTTGAATGCCCTTCCCTGTCACCTGACTATGATGACAGTTTACAGTAGGTTTATTTTAAGAAAAAGGTAACATGTTATAGTCTGAAAATTATAAACCTCTAAAAATTACCTGTGCTTATTAAATGTGCTTCCCTCACATGGTAAACATGTAATTTTATTTCATCACCATTGAACTACATGTTCCATTTTAGCTGCTCTGTCACCGGATGTGGCCCTCCCTCTTCTCTAATCATCACTTTGCAAATCCCGGGGAAAGGACATTTTGGGCACTTGTGTTATTTTCCTTTTCCTTTCA
>NW_007890399.1:0-533 GCF_000696425.1 Galeopterus variegatus
AGAAACATTTCAGCCATTATTTCCTTAAATAACCTTTCTACCCCCTTTCTTTTTTTCTTCTTCTCCCAGAACTTTCATAAATGCTGAAAGGAACTGGAGCCCCCAGCTGGCAACTCCAGTTTAGCTTCCAGATGGCTGTCAGTACAAACTGCCAACCTGGGGAATTGGGCGATTTTGAAAGTTCTAGACATCCAACACCAGGTGAAACAGAGTAGCTGTTCAATCAACTGACAGACCATAAGAAATAAACTGTTGTTATAAATCACCAGGTTTGGGTGTGCCTTTTCATGCAGCAAAAGATAACAAAAAATATGTTTGTATATATACACATGCAAATATATTTTTTCTATAATTATATATAATGGATATATAACATACATACATAATGTGTATATATATAATGTGTTTATATGTGTGTTTGTGTATAAGCACCCACTTTAATGGAATTTATAATAGCAATAAATATTAAGCCCTCTAATGAAGAAGTGTTTCTTGATGTATAACTGTAGTTTGAAAGATGCTGCAATTTTATT
>NW_007890400.1:0-533 GCF_000696425.1 Galeopterus variegatus
TTACTGACCGGTAATGGGATCGCAACCCTCGGTGTTGCGCCCGTACCGGGGACCAGCAACGAGATCGCAATCCTTGGTGTTGCGTCCGCACCATGCTCAACCAGTGAGCAGAACCGGTCTCCACATGGGATCCGAACCCTCGGCGGGAGCGCTGCCACACTCCCAAGCAGTGCACTCTGCAGTGCGCCACCGGGCCGGCCCTTACTTTATTATTTAATATGACAATTTCTGCCTTTTTTTTTTTTCCTTTTTGTCTTTTTTTGTGACCGGCAACGGATCGCAACCCTCAGTGTCGCGCCCGCACTGGACCGGGACCGGCAACGGGATCGCAACCCTCGGTGTTGCCCCCGCACCTCGCTCAGCCAGTGAGCGGCCGGTCTGTATGTGGGATCCGAACCCTCGGCGGGAGGGCTGCCGCGCTTCCCAAGCGGCACACTAAAGCAGTGCGCCACCAGGCCGGCCCCATTCTGCGTTTTATTTTTATTTTTTCCTTTTTGTCTTTTTTACTGACCGGTAACAGGATCGCAACCCTC
>NW_007890401.1:0-533 GCF_000696425.1 Galeopterus variegatus
ATTGCAAAATCCTTGTGTAAAAATATGTGTTTTCAGAGCAGAGTCATCAAGATCTATACCTTTTACTACCCTAAGTTCTGGGGGAAGAAGTGTGAGAAAGGCAGACGTTCAACACGGAAGAAGCCTCCTGAGTCTTAAGATTGATACCACCCAGTTGGATTTAGAACTGCTCTTAAGTTTTTCCTTCACAAAACAAAATGGAGAAATATCAAATAAGAGTGATCGTTGGGATAAAAATCACATTGTTGTAAACATCTGCTGTAACCATTTATTCATAGTCTGGGAAAGAGCATTACATATTGGGAACAGGAAACTGGAGAGTTGGAACTACTCTATAAAAGGCCTGGTTTCAAATACTGGCGTCATCACCAACTGTGACGGTTTAAACCAAATACTTGGCTGACTTTGGAGTTTCAAGTATTTTTCTCTCCAATAGGACAGTAATAACATCTTCCTCATCCCATTAGTGAAGGAAGGTTAAGTGAAAAAGCAAATAAAGCATACGAAATTATGAAAACACACAGATTTGTGCT
>NW_007890402.1:0-533 GCF_000696425.1 Galeopterus variegatus
TAAAGGTCACTTGGGGACTAATGGGTACAGAACGATGCTATCTACCCTGAGTGAATCATTGCACAGTTTATGTATGTATTGAAACAACCTACTGTACCTCACATATGTGTATAAGTAAATGTTAAAATATTTCAAATTTTAAAAAGTCATTTGGTGAACAAATTGCCATGCATATACAAACAGAACCTCTGTGTCATGAGGCATTAATGCAGCTAAAATAGCTTCCTATCTATAGTTGGCAGTAATGGAGTTGGCCATTTCTTTCTCCTTGGTAGTATTTTTGTTACTTATCTCTTTCTTTAGTTAGCTGCTGTGATGCTGCCATTTTTTTCCTTCTATGATTTTCTCATTTTTCAGGTGTGTTTCTGATTTAACCATTCATGATATGAAACATTTAAGAGTTATTTTGGCATAAGTGTAGTTATTTAGGATACATATTTTCTGAGATTTTTGCATTTCCTTTGTACGTCTTGGTTCAAAGAACACCATCTCCCCTGGATATAAAATTTTGGGGTCACAACTGAATCCTCTCA
>NW_007890403.1:0-533 GCF_000696425.1 Galeopterus variegatus
TCCCAAGCAATGGCATGTTAGAGCTGCTAATCTGGAGGTTAACAAAGTTACTTTCAAAAAAATAAACGCATCTTTTGTGTGAAGACAAAATTTCAGAAAAGGTCACACACAGTCAAGAACTATCATATGCCTAACCAGGTGCCAGGAATAACATCCAGCACTCAAATAATACACACTCTGCTAAGCAAATGAAACCCGCAAGTTCCTTCTCAAGTGCAGGTGCCAGGCAACATCAAAGCCAAGGCATCATTCAGGCTGTGCAATTCAAGACACACCTCGGTTCTCACAACACCTAGAAAACAAAAAGCGCTCTGGTTGAGGCATGGAGAAAATCCGCATAATGTAAATTTCATATGAGACTGTTCTTGCGTGAATGCAACAACGACACCTATTTGCATACACACACACACCTAACACACACACGTGCACAACAGTCCAACTTTCTCCTCCGTGCCACATGTATGACAGAGCTGGGAGGGAGCAGTTATTTATACAATTAATGCCGTTTATTTTTAAGACAATTACTTAAGGGC
>NW_007890404.1:0-533 GCF_000696425.1 Galeopterus variegatus
GAAATTGTGTTAATAGTTCCATTTTCTATAGCAGGTTAGTAGCTAAAGATATTAGATGCAACGAATATAAATATTAAAACTTTAAAAAATCAAATTTAAGCATATGATTAAATAAAAAACAAATCAAATTTAAGCATATGATTAAATTTTTGAGTGTTAGAAGTTCCCTTCCCCAACGCGCAACAGTAACAATGGCGAAGACAAGCGGAGGAGCTATTGTTTGCCAGGCCCTTTTTTATTATTTTTTTTTTTTTGTCTTTTGTCTTTTTTTCCGTGTCCGGCAATGGATCGCAACCCTCAGTGTTGCCCCCGTACCGGACCAGGGACCGGCAACAGGATCACAAGCCTCGGCGTTGCTCCCGCGCCTCGCTCAGCCAGTGAGCGGGAACCGGTCTGCATTCCAAACCCTCAGATGGGAGCGCCGCAGCGCTTCCCAAGCGGCGCACTATCCAGTGCGCCACCGGGCCGGCCCAATGACTGTATTATTAAATGCATTATGTTATAGGTATGTAATTAAAATATGCCAAAAATCT
>NW_007890405.1:0-533 GCF_000696425.1 Galeopterus variegatus
ACGAAAAATTTAGGATCCAATCCAGACTGCAGGTAGACAATAAAACCTCAAAGAAAACAAAAAAAGGCTAGAATCTGATGTTGGGTTCATTACAGTTTTCTTCTAAACATATTTTTTCTATCTACAGTCGTCTACCAAAGTCTACCAAAGACAATCAGATTAAGACTAATTTGTCTGCAAAGTAACTTTAGTCTCATTAAACTTGGCCTGATCATTTATGTTTAAGTACATTAAGAAAAGTAAGTGACTGTGTTGAGTGTGCTTTGCTGGAACTTTTGATAAGAAATCTCAGATTTGTAAAACCTCTCAGGCTAGGAAGCCAAACCAAGCACTTGCCATCGGGGTATATCTATTTTTCTTACAGATTTGGGTGACTTTCTCTCTTCTTAAGGTCCTCAAAATACCCTGAGTTTCCTGGGTTTACCAAGAAGTGACCTTCCTCACCCACCTGCTAAGCTGGGAACCCTCAGGCCAGTCTTGTTAAAGGGAGCTTTATTGGACTGGTAAAGTCAACCTTAGTTCCTTAAAGCTGT
>NW_007890406.1:0-533 GCF_000696425.1 Galeopterus variegatus
ATGGAGATGACAGTGCCAACATTGCATGTGTCTGGAGGCCACAGATGATTTGTCAAAGTGCTACCACTGTGTCATCCCAGAAGGACAGCCCTGTTAGTGCTGCTTCTACATTCTGAGATGCTGCAAGTCATGAGAGCCATGTGACCATGACCAGTGGACTTTCCCTTTTTGCCTTGTCTGCCAGGAAGCTCACGCCTACATTTTATGCTTAGTCTCAGTAGTTCCCATAGCCTAGGCAGGTGGTTCTCAATTTGGCTGATGAGGGTGAGGGTCTGACCTAGGAGGCTGTCCACTCTGCCCAACACAGAAGCCACCTGGGGAGATCTAAAGGCCTACTCTACATTGCCTCAGGATGCACCAGACCACGTCTGCAGAAATGCAGCTGACAGAAACATCCCCTCAACTCCAGCAGGTTCCTAAGTGACGGGAGCTTGCAGCCACCTCATGGAGAACAGAAATCCCATGGGAATGTTCAGACAGACAGAGCTGAGACTCAAAAGTTAACAGCAAAGTTATCCTCAACTACCAAAGTA
>NW_007890407.1:0-533 GCF_000696425.1 Galeopterus variegatus
AAGGACCTGGTTGATCTTTACTGGCCTAAAGGATTCAGAGTCAGGAAGGAGGAAAGAAAGTGAGAGCAAAATCTCTAACATAAGAAAGCCCTAAGCAATTAGAAATTATAATCAGAAGCTGAAGGAGTTGCCATTTCGGTCGGTGGGCGTGGGTTTAATATATTCCATATGCTGTGCTCTTGTGTAAACAGTGGTGTATTGGCAACTTCTGGCTTTGTATGGTCTCCCGATGAAATCTGGCATCAGCTGCCTGATGTCACTCATTGTCTGAGTAAGCAGAAAATGAATGACATGCTGCCAAACCTTAAATGAAGCCTTACAACTAGCCTCTCCTTGAGACTCAGCTATTGCTTTAAGAATGTGGCTTCCACTATCTTAAGGACATTTAGTTTAGGACTTTGGCTTTGTTTCTTAGCTGTAAAGAATGTCAAACTTTGAAAGGTGTTGCAAAAATAATTTGTGTGATCTCTGAAATGGAAAACCTTTAAAATTTGGATAATATAGCCATGTGTGTAGTTTTCAGAGGAATAATA
>NW_007890408.1:0-533 GCF_000696425.1 Galeopterus variegatus
GTGCTCTGGTGCCCTGATCCGTTCATGGAGTAGTGGGCTGATGGTTTAATTAGTGGTCATGCGTGTGGTTCTGATGGCTTTAAAAGGAGAGTAAGCGAGCAGGTTAGTTCTCTTGCTCAGCCCATTCTCTCCATGTGACACCTTGGTCACCACAGGACTCTGTGCAGAGTTCTCACCAAGAAGAAAGCCCTCACCATATGTGTTCCCACAACCTTAGACTTCCCACCCTCCAAAACTGCAAGAAATAAATTTCATTTATTTATAAATTACCCAGTCTCAGGTATTTTATTATAAAAGAAAGAAAATGGACTAACAAAGTTAACAACCAAACAGGACATCCTAGTCTTCATTTTGAACTTAGAAGTGGGGCAAAAGAAAATCCTTGGAGTGACCACCAAAAATATGGTGGTACAACTGGAAGGGAGGGGCAAAGACAGGACAGGAGTCTGAGGGGACGGATGGGGGAGCAGGAGGAGTTCCGCCATAACCGCCTTGTGGTCCTCTCCCCCTGCGCTGTGTTGGCAACAACCCTG
>NW_007890409.1:0-533 GCF_000696425.1 Galeopterus variegatus
CTGGAAACCTGTTTCAATGCCATTCCTCTGTCCAATTGCTACTTGGTATTCTGTATCTGCACTAACGGCCAGACTATCTCTGGCAGTGGCTGCAACACAGAGCTAACCAATATTTTTATGTCTCCAAAGTCTTCACTTAAAGGACTTAAGTAACTATCCACACATTATAACGGAGTTCAGAGGAAAAATAAAACATGAATTTTTTTTCACAGACTTGTGCTCTCAGTTTTATATATGATTTGTTGCCTTTCAGGAGCATTAAGAGAATTTAGCTCATACAGGTGTTTATTTTTGAAAACAGAGTGAAAGAAACAAAGATTAGAATCTATTTTGGGTACACAATTTGTTAAGCTAATTTTTATTAGTTGGAGGACTACCGTTCCCAATATTAGGAAAATTAATTTTGAGTACAGTATTATCTTTATATTTCTTTCTTAAAAAGAAAACAAATTTTCACAGCCACATGACATAGCCTTTTGCTTTGTTGCCAACAAACTAAGAGGATATTTAGTTAGTTTGCATTCTGAAAAATT
>NW_007890410.1:0-533 GCF_000696425.1 Galeopterus variegatus
TCTGGGCGGGCTCCTCTTCCCTGCCCCCCCGACGCTGGCCGGGGGCTCCCCACGCTACCAGACCCATCTGAGATCCGCAGGGAGAGTGTGATTGTAGGCTGGTCCACAGGCCCCGGGGTGCCCCGCATCGAGGTAAGCAAATGGCACGTCTCAGTGCAGAGCCGAGCCAACCAGAATGGCTGGCCTGCCCCCACTAAGCTGTCCGTCTCCACCCCCACCCGAGAAAATGGAGGCAGCTCTGCTGTGGGCGCCTAGCCTGGTGTGGTAGGCGGGAGCCAGGCGAGCGGGGAGCAGTCGTGCTTCGCCCCGCAAGTGGGGCTGGGCTGGGGGTGACTCACAGAGCTCGCAGCGTTGGGCCGGTCTGGCACACCTCACGCCGTTTCAGCGCCGGTTCCGCTGGCTTTCCTGGCCTTTGTTGACTGGGCCGCTCGCCCGTTCTTGCAGCCGGGCTTGGGTGCTCTCAGGAGTCCTGCTCTGTGTCGGCCCCAAAACCTCGAACCTACTGCCGCTTGTTTGTCGATGCAGGATCGTTG
>NW_007890411.1:0-533 GCF_000696425.1 Galeopterus variegatus
GTGCCCACACCTTGCCGTGTATATAGAAGGCGCCGCGGGGCTGAATCGCGGCTCTCTGGGACCCGAGAGTTCTTTGGAAGCAGAGCGCGAGCGAGGGAGCGGGCGAGCTCCGAGGGGGTGTGGGTGTAGGGAGAGAGAGAGCAGGTAAGGGCCATCGCCTCCCGCTCCTCCTCCCGCGACAGACTCGGGCCCCCCTTTTGCCAACGTAATAGGAACCTGAAAACGGGTTAAACAGAAAGAAAGAAAGAGGCGACCCTGCGCTCCCGATTCCCCGCGGGCGAGAAGCTGCGCGGCTCTGCGGTGTAACAGGCTCACACGTTGCTCGTCACATGTTCAAACATTTCCCTTTCGGGGACGCTCGTTATTTTTAAGTGAATATTTTTGTCTTTGTTTTGATTTTTTTAAACCTTCCTTGGGGTTTAATTTTGATTGAGTTGGCGGCCCGCAGCGGATTGGGAGAGGCGGGAGAAAGCAGCCCGCCAGTGTGCGGACAGCCCACCCAGGCAACTCCCGGCGCGGCCCGCGCGGAGCCC
>NW_007890412.1:0-533 GCF_000696425.1 Galeopterus variegatus
AGCTAAAAATAAATAAATTAATTCATTCACATACATACACACACACACAAAAACAAACAAACAAACAAACAAACAAAAAACCGGGGGGGGGAGAGGAAGATATAACAACTACAATTTTTTTTGAAGTTCTTACAACAAGCAAATGGAAAGGACATGCTTGGGTGGGAGGGGGGAGAGGGAGGAGGGAGGGAGGTTTTGGTGATGGGACATAATAATCAACTACATTGTATATTGACAAAATAAAAAGTAAAAAGAATCTTTATGGAGAAGATTTCTGGGTTGATCAAAAATTTTACCTATATTTCCTCAACAATATGCATATACATGTACATTGATAAATATGTGTGTGTACATATACATATATATACTTCTCCCACAAATTTGACTGATTTATCAAAATTATAAATACAGGAATTTTTATTTCTCAAAAATTGAGAGATTAGTTAAATTATGAGAGTGAGTTCTAACAAAAGTTTGCTTTTGTCCTTCAAAAACTGCATTTTGATTAAGAACTACATTTTTGTACTCCTGAA
>NW_007890413.1:0-533 GCF_000696425.1 Galeopterus variegatus
ACTCTGGTATCACAGCGCACGGCTCACAGGATCGCGCTGTCTCCTGGCACGGCTGCTCAGATTCGTCGCCATCTTCCCTGCTCAGCCTGTCGACTTTACTTCCGGAGTCTCCGAGAAGTGACCTCCAGAGCCAGCTCAGAGCTAGGCGCGTTCCTGCCCAAGGTCCTTTGGGGGAAGGGACAAAAGAGCCAAGGGAGTGGGTGGCTGAGCGCAGCCCTCCAAAATTGTTTTTATACACTTGCACACTTACTAATTACTGATCCTTGGTTTTCCTCATATGCATTACATTTCTTTTTTATTTTATTTTATTTTGTTGATATACAATATGGTTGATTATTGTGGCCCATCACCAAAACCTTCCTCCCTCCTCCCTCTCCCCCCTCCCTCCCAACAATGTCCTTTCTGTTCGTTTGTTGTATCGATTTCAAGGAATTGCAATTGTTATGTCTTCTTCCCCCCCCATTTTTTTTGTGTGTGTGAATTTATTTATTTATTTTTAGCTCCCACCAATAAGTAAGAACATGTGATATTTC
>NW_007890414.1:0-533 GCF_000696425.1 Galeopterus variegatus
GCTTTATGACAAAGGATTATCTGACCTGAAATGTCAGTAGCGCTGAGATTTAGAAACCCTGCTCTAGGGTACTTGAGGACCAAAATCATGATGTTCATCACCATATTTCCAGAACAGTGTCTGGCACAAGAGGGAATTTGATACACATTGGTAAAAGAATGGAAGAGGGCCAAAAGAATAACTACTTCATTGAATGTCATCTTGTAGGGAGTCATTGGATAAAGCACACACTTTCTCTTCATCTGATTTTTATGTCATTCACAAGATTCTTTTCCTACCCCCATCCAATAAATGTTAGTGACACTAAGGATTATCTCCTTGGCCCCTTTCTATTATTCTTTTAATTTCTCTTTTTCTAATTGCTTCAGAGTCTTCTCATGCTCACAGACTTCCTAAATAACCTCTTCCCATAGCATAACTCACTACTAACTAAATAAGAAAAGATCACAAAGTTTTATTTTCAACTCAAATATCTCTCCAAGGCTCCAGAATTGCCTGTCCACATAAGGATGCTCACAGACCTCTTCGCATAC
>NW_007890415.1:0-533 GCF_000696425.1 Galeopterus variegatus
TCATCTTAAAGAAGCTCAGTGTGCTACAGGAGAACAGAGATAGACAACTAAGTTTTTTTTTTGTTTGTTTTTTGGAGTTGGCAATAATTTATTCAATATTACACCAAAAGCAAGAACAATAACAAAAAAAAATAAGTCAAACTGTATAAAATTAAAATGTTTCCTGCATCAAATGATACATCAATGGAGTAAAAAGGCAACCTATATAATGGGGAAAAAATATTTGCAAAACATATATGTCCTAAGAGATCAATATTCAGAATATATATTTTTTACTATTTTTTATTGGAACATAGTTGATTGTATATATCTGTGGGGTACAGTATATCAATAACAGTGTGCAATATGTGATGTTCAAATCAGGATAATTGGTATATTCAAGTATATTCATCATTATACAATGTAGTTGATTTTTGTGGCCCTTAACCAATTCCTCCCTTTTCCCCCTCCCTCTCCTCCTTTCCCACCCCTGGCAACCTCAGTTTTGTTCTCTTCTCTCTTTTTTTTTTTTTTTTTTTTTTTTTTTTTTTTTT
>NW_007890416.1:0-533 GCF_000696425.1 Galeopterus variegatus
TATGCATCACATTTAAAATGCTTTTAATTTGAGTGTAATTGCTTTACTTAAACATAGCTGACCATATATGACTGTAAATTCTTTCTCAATTAGTTTATGAAAATTCTGCTCCCATTTCCTTGTATCATCCACTTGTATGGCTGTTTGACTTAAATCCTTAAACTTACATGTACAGTACATAATTAAAACATGAGCAAGAGAAATTTTACTATAATCATATCAATTTAACCAGATGCTTAGATTTTCTTGTAATTTAGTATTCAGAATATTTAGAAGAAAGAATGTTCATTTTGGTGGAAAAATATAATTAGCGTATATGATATATTGTAAAACTAACAGCTTTTCTTGGATTCCATGTCTAACTAAATTTTCAATGAGAATTTCTTATACAAGAAGATGTTGTGTTAGGTTCTCAGATAGATGTATGTAGATTGTAGTAAACATGGATTTTGAGCTTTCTTTCAATTTCTTTATTTTCCTAAAAGTAAAAATTAGCCCACATTTTAAAATAAATCTCAGTTAACAAAGAAATT
>NW_007890417.1:0-533 GCF_000696425.1 Galeopterus variegatus
TTCATGCTATGAATAATGCTACAATTACTGCACCATGAAAATTCAGTTAAAAGTTTAAATATCAGTAATGTTTAAATCTGATCTACACAACTACTTCTGAGTGATTGTTCATCCTCTGTCTATGCATCTTTAGTGAAAGGGTTACTAAGATAACAGAGCATGCCTAATAGTAAATTCATATAAAATTATCACAAATTAGATTATATAGAATCTTTCAATAAATTAGACTCTTTTATTCATTTTTAAGATTTACAGTTCTTTAAAAATGGTTGCAGCTTTCTACCACCAACAAAGAAATGTAATTTTTACTTAGAGCTGTGTGATGAATAGAAAGTGTGTAGAATAAAGAACCATTTCTCAGTTTACATCTAAGTTCTGATACTAACTTGAGGTTTGTATCAAATCATGCCATATATCTGGACTTCAATATCCTGTAAAATGTGTTGTAAGAAATAAGGATAAAATTTGTGCACCCGTTATCAATTTATAGCCTCTCAGCTCCAAATGCATCCTCATTGCCTGCTCCATATTAA
>NW_007890419.1:0-533 GCF_000696425.1 Galeopterus variegatus
TCTATCCTCAGCACCCCAGAACCCACAGATGTCTCCAACTTGAGACCACCTTTTATAATTATTAGTCCCTTCTTCTGGGAACCAAGGACAAAGATTCTTCACAAAATAAAAAAATCTTAATAGATCACTTGTTTTAACCTTTACTCCTCATGTCTTTAAAGCTTTTTGTAACTGTCTTATGTAGACATCATGACAACTTAATTCTTAATTCTTGATTCTTAATTCTTAATTCTTGTCCCATTATTGGGCGTGCTTACTCACCTTATCCTGACACGGCAGGTTCCTGCAGTGGATGAAGGTTTTACTCTTTCATTTTCAGTGGTCGACCCTCCGATGTGCCATCTTCCTCACAGTGTCCCCCATATCCAGTGCCCCACGTTGGGTGCCAAAAATGTCCCGACCCATGGGATATTCAATACAGACCCTGGAGGGGGGAGTGGTAATTGGATGGGACAAGAGACGTGAGAAATGGAGACCAGACGGTATTCTGATCAAGTCTCGTTTATTAGCCAGAAGGTCACAGTTTATATAGA
>NW_007890420.1:0-533 GCF_000696425.1 Galeopterus variegatus
ACATTTGTAAAGTTCAGAGTCTCAAGGCATGGTCTCACAACACCAAGGCCTAATCATAGGATTATAGAATGCTGCCTTTCTCCCCACACTTTACCACCTTATTTACAGCAATTCCTTTTATGTATTACATCTTGTCCAAATATGAATAAAAAATTACAGGACAAACTGAAAGGCAATTTAAAAAGACAGAGCATGCATCAGAACCAGACATAGTGGCGATACTGGGATTATCAGAATGGAAATTTAAGACAACTATGATTAGTATGCTAAGAGTTCTAATGAATAAAGCAGACAGCATGCAAGAAGAAATGGGCAGCATAAGCAGAGTGATGCACATCCTAAGAAAAGACCCCCCCCCAAATGCTAGAGATCAAAAACACTATAGCAGAAATGAAGAATGCTTTTGATGGGCTTACTAATAGACTGGACGTGGCTGAAGAAAGAATCTATGATATGGAGGATGTGTTTGTAGAAATGGCAAAAAAAGAAAAACAGATAGAACAAAGACAAAACAAACAAATAAACAACAACAA
>NW_007890421.1:0-533 GCF_000696425.1 Galeopterus variegatus
AAAGCAAAGCAAATTAATATGATTAACATGCTAATAAATCACTAGTTTATATTTAGATGACCTGTTGTCTTTCCGTGAGGTATATTTTCTGGTTATTAGAAAAATTTTCCAGTAATGGGCAGGGACTTTCCTATCCTCTAAATGTAACGTTCACAGTTTTTCAGGGGAAAATACAAAGGCTAGTTACAATCAACTGATATTTTTCCACTTGGTGATTAAAATTCTTTTAGAAACTAAATTTCCTATAACCTATTCACTTTTTTCTGCATCAGATATTCTCCCTTACTACTAAAATGCATGGAGGCATTTAAGGTAGCTTATACCCTGTGCTCTAACAGGGGGGCTTTAGTAGTTCTGTCATGTGTGTTTGCATGTCAGTTTGCCCAAATGTCTGATTGTTTACATGGGGAACAGGAATTAATAAAATAATCTTCTTTTTTTCTTCTGTATTCAAATAGTAAGCTGATAAAATAACCAGAGCTGAGCTATAAAGAGTTTCCAAATAATTTCCAAATAAACAAATGTTTTTAACA
>NW_007890422.1:0-533 GCF_000696425.1 Galeopterus variegatus
GGTAACGGGATCGCAACCCTCGGTATCGCGCCCGCACCACGCTCAGCCAGTGAGCAGGAACAGGTCTCCACATGGGATCCGAACCCTCGGCAGGAGCGCCACTGCGCTCACAAGCGGCGCACTTTCCAGTGCGCCACCGGGCCGGCCCTCTTTGTGGGTTTTTATAGATTTTTTTTTGTCCTTTTTTGAGACCGGCCGCACCACGCTCAGCCAGTGAGCGCTGTGAGCGAACCGGTCATCCCTATGTAGGATCCGTACCCGCGGCGGGAGCGCTGCTGCGCTCCCAGCGCCACACTCTCCCGAGTGCACCATGGGCTCGGCCCTTATAGATACCTTTTAAAAGTTTTCATCAATTTTGTTTCTATCTAATTTTGAAAACTGTCTTTGAGATACAGTTTTCCTTTTCAACATTACAGGTGGTTCCAGCTGCAAAACAGAAAGATATTTTATAAGAGCACAACAAAATTACTTCTTTACCTAGGTCCAGGCCTATTCATATTTATCCTATTAATTTGACTATGTACATTACAAAG
>NW_007890423.1:0-533 GCF_000696425.1 Galeopterus variegatus
GATTTCTTGAATCTGTTGTAACAAGCATAGATATTTCAAGAGAAGTGAAGAGTATATTGAATATAAGATTCATAACATTTAAGTTAGCTTTTTTGGTTTTTTGGTGTTTTTTTTTTTTTTTTTAAAGATTCATCCAGTCAATAGGGGAGGCTGAGCTATGTTGGAAATCCCTCCTCCCAATCTAAACACATAGTCAAGGTGACTAAAACATAGCAACATAGAAAAAGCAAATGATGAAAACAATAAGTGAACAAACTCAAGAAAAATAATGGGGGAGAATTCTGCAGTTCCAGTATTTAAGGGAGAAAAATAAATTAACATTAAAGTAGTAAGTAGTAAATCAAGGAGGAACTGAAAACAATAAGTTAGTTTTAAGAGCTAGGCTTTAAATATCTCTTGTTGTCTTCTCAAAAATAAAAACATAGATGCTGGAAAAAATAGAATAATGTTTTCAAAATACTGAGGATGTATAGTCATCCAAATTAAAATTCTGTATCTTGTTAAAAACTCATGAACAAGAAGTAAATAAAGAC
>NW_007890424.1:0-533 GCF_000696425.1 Galeopterus variegatus
AAATAAATTGTACGAGTATAGCCACACAATAGCCTATAATACAGCAGTGGAGTTAAAAAAATATATAGCAACCCCCAGGAGATTATGTATTGTATGAACTTCTTTTTATGAAGTTCAAAAACAAGTACAATTAAGCAACATATTGTTTAAGTACAAATATATGTGACAAAACTAAAAAGGAAAAGGGGAAATATTTCATGATTGTGGTTACTATCCTAGGGGAGCGGTTGTGGGTTGGAATAGAGGAGCAGCACATAGGTAGTCGTAACTTATTGATAATGTTCTTGGGTTAGGGATGAGGTCAAAAGGGTTTACTATAAACATATACAAATATAAAGGAGAGCTATCCACGGATTAGCGGTGACAGAGTACCATGAACAAATGAATAATTAATGAACTCAGGTTACCTAAGGTCCAAATAAATAATGAGAAAGAAAAATAAAGTGACGCATGTGCATTGGAAAAATTTAGTTACACATTTACAATATGTAACCATAAAAAAAGTTTCACTGGTTATCCTTCAGGTAAAAAGA
>NW_007890425.1:0-533 GCF_000696425.1 Galeopterus variegatus
GACCCCCTGGAGCCCTGATTCACACCTGTCTGGGCTCTGACCACTACTCTGGCATGCGGTTCGGGTGCTGGCTGTGTGGACCCACGCTTCTGGCTTGCTCTCATTTGGTCTCCACTTACATTTCCAGGGCATCAGTTCTGGATAATTCTGGGGGTTCACAGCCTTGGGTGACCAGAATAAGCATGATTCATAGTGGGATTGTGGAACTTTTTCAGTGATAGCTTAGATACCTGCCCCATGCATATGAACTATTGGCTATAATTCAGTGTGCTGAGGGTTACTGACAAATAGCACTTGTGATGTCATGTTAGCAATGCTCAGAAGCCAGTATAGAAAACTAATCCTTGGTGAAACATCAAAGCCTGGGTTTGATACTGTGAAGAGGGCAGAGGATGGAGTGTAGGGCTGTGAAACGTCAGTCATTTGAATAATGTCTTGATGATTTTTCTCCTCATCAATAATTTTCCTTAACTTTTAAAAAACTTACATAAAAGTTTCTTCGTAAGGGAAACTTTACATCACCCTGCAAGTGG
>NW_007890426.1:0-533 GCF_000696425.1 Galeopterus variegatus
TGGTTAATTTCCCAAATGGAAGGAATGCCTCTATCTTGAGGGTTCTGGGAGATTAACCCCTATTTGGGGTTTCTCACTGCTCAGAAGAAATGGGCTTTGAGTAATATTTGGTGGCTCCATCACCCAGGGGAAAAGGGGTGACAAATCCATGGGAGGCAAAGCAACATTACTCCATACATACAGAACAAAAACAGTTAATGCCCAACATTGAACTTGAAAATCTTAGTATTGATTATTAAGAGCAAAGTCTGAAGGATTCAGAGAGTAGATTTTAATCTGTAAATCACAGAGCAGAGAAGAACATAGGAAAAAATAAGAGGATTTCTTTTTTTAACCCCATTTTCAAAAAGAACTTTCTATTTATTTATTTTTTTAAATGAGATGGAGGAGTGGGTAGGAGTGGAGCTTGATAAAAGAGAAAGAGTAGAAATAGTGTTGAGATGAGCACAGGGTGCCTCCTACTGCCCTCTACTTAGGCCATACTGGCGAGCTGCAAAAATAAATAAAATAAATAAATAAATAAATAAATAAAT
>NW_007890427.1:0-533 GCF_000696425.1 Galeopterus variegatus
ATTCAGATTAGTTATCTGGTCTGCCTTTGGCAAGTCAGGAAACCTTCTGAAGCCTTGCTTTTTCCACCTGTGAAAGGGGTGAAATGTCATGTAAAGATTACATGACAATGTGCTGCTCACTGCATAGTACTGCACAAACGTGAAAAAACAGCAAGGGGCTTGAATTCAAGAAACAATAATTTAGACAAACATGAAAGGGAATTATTTGTCTTTTTTAAAAGTCTATTTTCAATCACTCCGGGACCTTTTTTCCCCCTTAACATCCTAACAATAAATATACTAAAGTAGAATCTTCATGAATTCACTCAACAAGGTGCTCTCTGTGGAATATTTTCCCATAACATTTAATTAATCAGATTCTAGTTATCATGCCTTTTAAATATGCCTCATAATTTTTACTTTTCACACAGTCAAAACGATTGTTGAATGGTTAATGCAAATTGGTGAGTTCTGCTTATTATTTTCCTCCCCTTTGTTGACAAGTCTCATATTTGAAAATCTAGGTTGAATCACAAATTTCTTTTTTTTTTTTT
>NW_007890428.1:0-533 GCF_000696425.1 Galeopterus variegatus
GCATTTTCAGCTTAACTGCTGACCAGTCTATGGAAATCTGCCATCTCACCTGCCTTCAAGTCACTCCTCCTCCTTTCAGGCCCTTCCACTTAATTAACATAACCTGTTTAATGAACTAAGCCTTTACAAAAGGACGAAAGAAACAGAGTCTGAAAAATGTTCTTTTCTACCCAAGAAAGCCAAAGGAATGCAAAGAGCTCTGTTGTCTGTTGGAACAAACCAAAGAAGGGATTAAGGGGAACTGGAAATGTAGAGAGAACAGGCAAATAATTTTTGTACAAATTATCTTTGCACATCAAAACTCACCTTGCAGCATTTATGTGAACTTCACTTTGGTGTTTCAGTTTCCAAAAAACCCACACAGATGGGGCTGAGATGCCAGGAATTCCTAGTTCCCCATTGAAATGGCAGAGCAGGCCCCTGACTCATCTGGGAGAACAGGTGCCAGGTAGGATGTGAATTATCACTGAAGGAGGGCATTGAATTTTGATCCCTCCCCCAATAGTCAATTTCTATTAAATTCTTCCTTCTCA
>NW_007890429.1:0-533 GCF_000696425.1 Galeopterus variegatus
AGTGTCTTGGAAAATCACGGTGGTTGTAGTAGTGAGGACAACTCATAAAATCAAAGGAAAAGCTAGAGAACCAGATCTCAGCAAGATCAGAAAACAAATCCGCTTTAACATTGTGGGGAGCAGGAGCTCCCTTCTATCAGGGACAAGTATGTGGCCCATAATCTGAAGTCCTTAAAGACGCTGCTGTAGATTAGTGTTTTCATCATTTACGATCACATATTAATATTCTGCCTGAGTTATTTCAAGGAAGTGATTATCTTCCCACTGGTTGGGCATGCCTTTGAGGAATGGCCCTCACTGTTTTGCTTCAAAGTATGATTGTGCTAAAATTTGGGGGTACAAACTGATAAAGGAAATGCTTGTTCACAAAAATTTAATATTCTACACTTAGGGCTCATTTGGCTATTGTTGAGTGATTGTATTAGTCCACTTCTGTTATTTATAACAAAATACCTGGAACTGGGTAATCTAGAAAGAGAATAAAATTTATTGCTTACAATTTCCGAGGCTGAGAAGTCCAAAGTCCATCTGGT
>NW_007890430.1:0-533 GCF_000696425.1 Galeopterus variegatus
TCCATCTATCCACATCTACATTTATATGTATCTATTCATCTGTCTACCTATCATCTATCATCTATTATATGTTTATTTATCATACAAACCCTCTCGGCCTAAAAATACTGCATGGATGTTTTTATTATCAAATATATTCTTTAGATGTAAAACTATTATGACCAAATATTAAAAATGCTAACTGGAAAAGAAAACTGAAAAAAAAAAATACTAACTAAAAATATGTGTGTGGAGAGATACAATAAGTGAACACTAAGGCCTGGATTTCAGAGATATCAAGCTCCCATTTGCTGAATATAAAGTCTATTCTGTAGTCATCCAGAGCAGGTGCAAATTATTCCAGGCACTACATCTTTCAAATGTTTAGTAATTCATGGGCTTCATTTAGAAGTGAAAATGGTCCACTCTAGGAAGAAGGAATCACGTGACAAAGTAATTAATCTATAATTGAACCCCCTACGATCCCCAAACCCATTTCAAATGAATATTTTTAATATCGCATTAAATAACAATCAATACAACACTTTTCAAAT
>NW_007890431.1:0-533 GCF_000696425.1 Galeopterus variegatus
CTGTTTATTGTTTCTTTTGCTGTGCAGAAACTTTTTAGTTTGATATAGTACCATTTGTTTATTAGAAAATGAGGATAATCTTAAAAAGTGTAAAATAAAAAGGATGCCAAACTTCTGAAAGCATGTCAAACTGGCCAAAAATTTTGGCCCTATATAGTGATTTTTCTATAGAAACTTCTAAAATTTAAAAGTGCCAAGAACATTTTAATATTCTCCAGCATAAGCTAAAATAATAAATTTATTTATTTAATTAATTTCTTTATTTCTTTGACAAATAAAACTTGTATATGCATGTATTTATCATATACAACATGTTGTTTTGAAATATGTATACATTGTGGATTGGCTAAATTGAGCTAATTAACATCCTAAATTTTTGTTTGTTTGTTTGTTTTGTGTGTGTGTGTGTGTGTAAGAGAGACATAATGGTGTATGGCTTTGTTTTTTATTTATTTTTTATTTTTTTAAATATTTTATTTTATTATTTTATTTTGTCGATATACAATGTGGTTGATTATTGTGGCCAATTACCG
>NW_007890432.1:0-533 GCF_000696425.1 Galeopterus variegatus
GGGTTGCAATCCCGTTGCCAGTCCCCGGTCTGGTACGGGGGCAACACTGAGGGTTGCGATCGTTGCCGGACACGGAAAAAGACAAAAAGAAAAAAAAAGAAATTATTGTTTATGTATGCAATGTTTTCTGGATGCAGCATCAATAAATATTTGTGTGTCAGATAAATTGAAAGAGGAAGGTGACTTAAAAGTCTTAATAAAAATGCAGAAAAAGTCAAGTAGAAAGGAGGAAAATGAATCTTTCATTTATCAGAATTCAGGGTTAGTGTATGTCTATCGGCATTGCTTTAGCTGGAATCAACACAGACTTAGATTTTAATGTTGGTTGGCCCTTGACTACTTAGAGATCTCCTGATTTATTTTAGAATATTTCTCTACAAAGGTTTTTAAAAGGAGGTACATCAGCTTAAAAATGAACATGTTTTTATTTAAAGTTCATAAATGTAATCAGTGTTGAGATTTATTATTTTTAAGTTCTAGCTTGAAAATTAGCAAAAAACCCAGATGTACTGATAATTCAAGTGTGTCTTATT
>NW_007890433.1:0-533 GCF_000696425.1 Galeopterus variegatus
ACTTTCTGTATTCTAAACAGAAGCATAATAGCTGAAAAAATTTTAAAATATGGAGCCACCGCAGCTTGCCTCTTGCTAATACTTTTGCCATTTTAGGATTTTTATAGTAGAAGCTTAATTTTAGCAAGAACTGCCAAATGACTGATATTAAATGGCACATGGAAGCTGAAATTCCAGTCTTTGGGGTACCCATCACCTCTACCCATGAAGGTGGAGAGTATTCTAGACTTGTCTTTCCCCTGGCCTCAGTGGCATGCTCAATGATGTCATATTCCTGTCTCCTTCTCAGTAGTCTCGATGTGAGCATCTCTACAGGTCTTCCGGGATCCAAGGATCAGCCTGCTCTGTCTGAGGCCTATGTCCTTGACTCATCAGATACTTTTGAAAGTAGCTATTAGATCTCAAAACAAGAAAAATAGTAAAATATATATTTTTTTTCCTTTCTGTCTTTTCTCGTGTCCGGCAACAGACTGCAACCCTCAGTGTTGCACCCGTACCAGACCGGGACCGGCAACGGGATCGCAACCCTCAGT
>NW_007890434.1:0-533 GCF_000696425.1 Galeopterus variegatus
CTATCTCTTGACACACTAACATTGTGGTATGAATTCTGCCACATTCAAAGTGCATTTTGACAGTGTGGTCTTTAACATAAGTATGGTTATCTTTTATGGCCATTATTCAATATTATTTTAAAAATAACATTATAATTCAGTTAGTCATACATAATGGACATGTTGTCAATTTCAAGGGAAATATTTTATTTTGGGAAGTTCCTTTTGCTTAACTAGAAAATTTAGTACTAAGACATTTTTATAAACTTTCAAAGAAAAGCTATTTTTATTTTCTTCAATTGCAATGATGTGTTTCTAATATAATATAGCTCAATGGTGTGTATATTTGGGCATATTGAGTTAAAATTCTCTTCACACATAAAGCATAGGAAAGGTGTACTTTAAAAAATGGAATAATGCCATGAGCCATTGCCCATGTCTTAGTTTCTGAAGTGTCCATGCAAAAATTTTGTAGTCAATCTATCATGATGAGGCTAAATGTTCTCACTAGACATGTTTTCATTTTTGAATGATTTTTTTAAGGAGTCAGTTAA
>NW_007890435.1:0-533 GCF_000696425.1 Galeopterus variegatus
TTTTTTTTTTTGTAGATTCTAAGGTACCCTAAATAACCAAAATAGTATTGAAAGGGAAGAACAAAGATGGAGGCCTCATACTACCTGTTTTCAACAGATACTAAAAGTAGCAGTAATTAAGACAGTGTGGTACTAGCGTAATTATATTTATATAGACCAATGGAACAGAACAGAGAACCCAGAAATAAACCCTTGCCTATATGGACAAGTAATTTCTGAGTAGGATTCCAAGATCATGCAACGGAAAAAGAACAATCTCTTCAACAAATGGTTCTGGGAAAACTGGACACCCACGTGCAAAGAATTAAGTTGGACCCTTACTTTATACCATATACAAAAATTAACTCAAAATGGATTAAAGCCCTAAATGTAAGACATAAAACCATTGCACTCCTAGAAGAAAATGGGGGAAAAGCTTCAGGACATTGAATTTGGCTATTTCTTGGGTATGATGCCAAAAGCACAGGTGACAACAACAACAAATGGGACAACACCAAACTTGAAAACTTCTGCACATCCAAAGAAAAAAACAA
>NW_007890436.1:0-533 GCF_000696425.1 Galeopterus variegatus
AATTTTTTATAATTCATTCATATAATTTGGTATTGAAAAAAGGTCCAGACAATAGGATTTGATATTTCTCTTAAATTCTTTTAATCTACAGATTGTCCCCCTCCCCATCTTTCTTCTTTACTTGCATTTTTTGTTGTTGTTGATGAAACCATGATATCTGCCCTGTAGAGTTGTCTAGTCTAAGATTTTTTAAAAATTGTATCTCCATAATGTTGTTTAATTCACTCTGTTCTGTTGTCCTCTGCACTTCCTTAATCGGTTGTCAGAAAAAGAGGCCAGATCATAGTTTAAAATGCTGGCAAGAAGACATCATAGGCTGTGCACTGTGTCAGGAGATCCATTACATAATCTCGAGTTGTCTCTCTGTGTGATGCTGGCAGCCACTAATGCTTACCACTTGGATAGAGTAACTCGGCAGGGGAGGCAAAATAATGAATTCCGACTTTCTGAATCCTTCCTTAATTGTTAGCTGGACTATTTCTGTAGAGTCCCTCTCATCAACTATGTGGTTAATCTGAGGTACAATTTGTAAA
>NW_007890437.1:0-533 GCF_000696425.1 Galeopterus variegatus
TTTAAAAGATTCTTTTACTATAACATTTAATAGTCCTGTGCCACATAATGACGTTTTGGTCAACTACAGACCCCATGTACAATGTGGCAATACCGTATAGACTAGTGTGTAGTAGGCTATCCCATCTAGGTTTCTGTGAGTACACTTTATGACGTTCACACAATGACAAAATCGCCTAACAATGCATTAATCAGAACGTATTCCCATTAAGTGATGTGTGACTATGTTACAAAAATGTTTGAACACTCAGTAAAGTTGAGAGAATTTTACAATAAACATGTATACACCCATACCTCAGACAGAGAAGGTGTAATCTGCAGTGGCTTCCCACACTTGCCTGCAGATGGACAAACTCTCATCTGGAAATTTCAGCTCAGCCACATCCCAGCTTGGGCCATTTATGATTGCACTATTAACACCTTATCATGCTTACTTGATCACAACTGTCTGTCCTTCTGTCCATCCACTAATCCATCTTTT
Source organism: Galeopterus variegatus (assembly GCF_000696425.1). NCBI lineage: Eukaryota > Metazoa > Chordata > Mammalia > Dermoptera > Cynocephalidae > Galeopterus > Galeopterus variegatus. Next base: position 481 of record NW_007890437.1, read on the forward strand.
TTTTTTTTTAATGCATTTCAAACCATTAAGTTGTTCACCAGCACATTACTCCC
>NW_007890438.1:0-533 GCF_000696425.1 Galeopterus variegatus
CACCAAGTCAAGGGTTAAGATCCCCTTACCAGTCATCTTTAAAAAAAAAAAAAAAAATCCACATTACCCAAAGCAATCTATACATTCAATGAAATCCCTATCAAAATCCCAATGACATTCTTCACAGAAATAGAAAACAATAATCTTAAAATCTGTACAGAACCACAAAAGACCTCGTATAGCTAAAGCAATCTTGAACAAAAGGAACAAAGTTGGAGGCATCATGCTTCCAGACTTCAAAAATAGTATAACGCTATGGTAAACGAAAAGCATGGTATTGGCATAAAAACAGACCAATTATCCAATGGAATAGAATAGAGTCCCAATATAAACCCACACATTTACAGCAAACTGCCAAAATTATACACTGGGGAAAGGACAGCCTCTTTATTAAATGGTGCTTGGGAAAACTGAATATCCACATGGAGAAAATTGAAACTAGATCCCTATCTCTTACCCTATACAAAAATCAACTCCAAATGGATCACAGACCTAAATTTAAGACATGAAGCTATAAAACTACTAGAATAAAA
>NW_007890439.1:0-533 GCF_000696425.1 Galeopterus variegatus
TACTGAGGAAGAGAAAAAGGGTTGGGATAGTTGGAGCATAGTAAGGGTCATTCAGGACCTTATAGACCACTGAAGAAAGCTAAAGCTCATTCAAAGTGAAATAGGAAGCCATTCTTTTTTGGCGAATTATAACCTGATTTCCTCTGCAGAGAATTGATGGTGAATGTCAAAATGGAAAAGACAGCAGATTCTAACGCTATTATGAAAAACCAGGTTAAGATTATGTCAGGTTTTCTAAGGTAGCTAAAATGTAAATAAAGAAAAATGAATGTATTATGTATATATTTTGGAGTTAAATTTGATTAAATGATGGTGAAGAACCTAAAAGGAGTCAAAGATGAATAGAATACTGGGTTTGGGGTGAGAGTAAATGGGTGGTTGACTGCTGGAATATGCCAGAGGAAAAATAATAGATCATGGTTGTCTGGATAAAACAAATTATGAGATTTAAGACTTATTAAGGGTAGTATAAACAGAACTTTCTGTTATACTAGATATAGAGGATGAAGAAAAAAGGCAAAAATAAAGATAGT
>NW_007890440.1:0-533 GCF_000696425.1 Galeopterus variegatus
TCAAGTAGGGATCAGATTACAAATGCTGAAAGAATTTAGCACAACATTGATAGCTGGAAAAGAGAGCCAAAATGGATTTTACTAGGCAACCTACAGTCAGAGTTGCATTTTGCTTTTGTTTTCCAGATTTTGATTACTAAATGAACAGGTAACTTGTTTTAAGTGAGATTTGAACAAACTCAGCTCCAGGAATTAGTAACCAATTTGCTCTTACGGGTCATATTTCATGTTACACTTAATAGGTATCATATGTTTTTAGTTGGTCTTTTCTATATATTGATGTTGGTGTAGGGGAGAAAGGAATTCAAATAATAAAGCATCGTGATACTTAGAAATTGTATCCATAAATCATTCTCAGTTGTAACATCCGTGTATGTTTCGGATATAATTATGTAGCATGACGTAAAATATTTGTATGCATGTGTGCGTATGTCATTCATGTCTGAAAATATTCTTTTTGGGCAGCAGTCTGGCTGTTGGCCTGCTGACCTAAGGAAAAGCACCTGGCAATTAAATGGAAAAAATTGTAGGGT
>NW_007890441.1:0-533 GCF_000696425.1 Galeopterus variegatus
CCTCGGGCGGGAGCACCGCCACACTTCCCAAGCGGCGCACTTATCCAGTGCGCCACCGGGCTGGCCCCCAAAGTAAATTTTTTAAGGCTGGTTGGTGGTACCTGGATTGATAGCAGTTTATATGAAAAAGAGCCAGAGGGGTTTTGTTTGGTTTTTAACACAAAGAACCAACAGGGTGATGCAGTTTCTAAGTAAGTTAGTGTAGTCCTGTGTTATAATAATAGCATCACGGTAATAACATTGAAGGAAGTGAGAATCCAGCCTGATTTTGCACTGGCAAGACCTTGTCTAGAGGATCATGTTCAGTCTAGATTTTTCATATTACAAGGAATATGGTTGGAACAGAAGAGGAGAAAAGTGAATAATTTGGTGAAAGCACGTCAAACAATGTCAGGTAAAGAATGGTGGGTGAAGAGATGACATTGGAGCAGCACAATCACTGTTGACACATCTTCGATGGGCTGTCATGAAGCAGAGGGACAATATATGTTACATGAGGCCAGAGTGAGAGCCACTCCAACATTGGAAGGGTC
>NW_007890442.1:0-533 GCF_000696425.1 Galeopterus variegatus
ACATTGAGATATAATCTCACCCCAGTTAGGTTGGCTAATATAAAAAAGACAGAGAATAACAAATACTGGTGAGGATGGTGAGAAACGGGAATGCTTCTACACTGTTAGTGGGATGTAAATTACTACAACCATTATGGAACACGGTATGGAGGTTTCTCACACATCTACAGATAGATCTGCCACACGATTAAATCATCACTTCGAAGGAATACCTGCAGTCCTATGTTTATTGTAGCTCTATTTACAATAGCAAAGATATGGAACTAACCTAAAAATGTCCATTGATGGATGGCCAGATAAGGAAAATGTGGTACATATACACAACAAAATACTACTCAGCCATAAAAAAGAATGAAATTCTGCCATTTGCAGCAGCATTGGCAAGTTTGGAGAAAATTATGTTAAGTGAAATAAGCCAGGCCCAGAAAGAGAAAAAGAGAAATACTTAATCCTCTCACTCATAAGTGGTAGTAGAAAGAAAGAAAGAAAGAAAGAAAGAAAGAAAGAAAGAAGGAAGGAAGGAAGGAAGGAAG
>NW_007890443.1:0-533 GCF_000696425.1 Galeopterus variegatus
TGCACAGCTCTTTTGTCTCTGGTAGTGGCAAATCCTACACCTGCTGGAAGCAACAAGGGACACAAGTTCAGGAGCACAGTTTTCTCTCACTCAGAGCATAAGGAAGAGCTTGGGAAGGATACAAAATATCTGTCAGACACACATTTGCATTAACATCTTTTAAACTCAACCACAAGAGCAAACAGAAATGTTCCAGCATCTGGAAGAACAAAGGGTGTAATCTTGTAGGGAAGTAATGCTACTTGCAGGAATATACAAATCCTGTAGGAAATTCTTTGTTCAAAACTCTATGGAGACGCACTGAGCAAATAGATGGAAACAAAATAGGAATGAAACTCTTCAAACGAACCCTTCCTTTAGAGTGTATTTTAATTCCTTAGACGTGGGGCAAAGTTCAGAAGACTTCTTGAAGGAACAGCATGGTACCCCCTGAGGTTGTCTTCTTGTGGTAAGAAGCTGGATGAGTTCACGAATCTCAGCCCACCCGGTGCTGTAATTCCCACTGCCTCTTATGGTTGGGAAAGGCATCCATC
>NW_007890444.1:0-533 GCF_000696425.1 Galeopterus variegatus
ACCTCATACGAGCAGAATTGTACAGTACCTGTCCTTTTGTGAGTGGCTTATTTCATTGAGCATAATGTCCTCCAGGGTCATCCATGTTGTAGCATATGTCATAGTTTCCTTCCTTTCTGAGGCTGAATAATATTCCATTGTTGAAATGAGCCAGGCGCAGAAAGAGAAATCTTGCGTGTTCTCACTCTTATGTGGAGGCTAAAAAAGTTGATGTTGGGCCGGCCCCGTGGTGCACTCGGTAGAGTGCGGCGCTTGGGAGTGTGGCGGCGCTCCCGCCGAGGGTTCGGATCCCATATAGAGATCGGTCTGCTCACTGGCTGCGGGTTGCGATCCCGTTGCCAGTCACGAAAAAAAGACAGAAAGGAAAAAAAAAAAAGTTGATGTCACAGACGCAGAGTCAAATAGTTGCTACTAGAGACTGATGAGGAGGGGTGAGGGGAGGAGGAGAGGGTGGTCAATGGATGCAAAGTCATAGAGAGATAAGGAGACTAGGATCTAATGTTTTATAGCAATACAGGGTGACCATAGTCAAC
>NW_007890445.1:0-533 GCF_000696425.1 Galeopterus variegatus
GAAACCCTCATTCACTGCTGGCAGGAATGCAAAATGGCACAGCCACTATGGATATTTGGCAGTTTCTTATAAGGCTCAACCCAGTGATCACACTCCTAATATTTACTGAACTAATTTGAAAACTTACATTTGCACAAAACCCTGTACACAAATGTTTATAGCAAAACACTTCTTAACTGTGGGCTGCACACAGTGACTTTCTTCCAAAGACTGCAGTATGGAAATGTGGAGAAGTTAAAAAAAAAAAAAAAGAACTTTATAGGGAGGAATCTGGGAACTCTACCTTAGCCAGGTGATGAAGGTTAGTATCACCAGTGATAAGCCAAGTTGATATTATGTATCTTTGCTATGTTGTATTGAGAATGACATTTCACCTCTTGGTCTTCTTCCCCAAAACCCATAGTACCAAGTCAATCAAGCTCAAATTGAGGGACTTTCTATAATATACCTGAGCATTACTCCTCAAAATTATCAAGGTCATCAAAAAGAACCAGATTCAAGCCAGAGGAGCCTTAATAAGAAGATATGATTGG
>NW_007890446.1:0-533 GCF_000696425.1 Galeopterus variegatus
GTCCAGTTTTCAGAGCACCATTTGTTGAAGAGGCAGTCTCTTCCCCAGAGTGTAGACTTGGTGCCTTTGTCAAAGATCAGATGGCTGTACATGTATGGGATCATTTCTCGGTTCCCTATTCTATTCCATTGATCCATGTGTCTGTTTTTATGCCAGTACCATGCTGTTTTGGTTATTATAGCTATGTAATATATTTTAAAATCAGGTAGTATTATGCCTCCAGCTTTATTTTATTTATTTATTTATTATTATTATTTTTATTATTTTTATTTTATCAATGTACAATGTAGTAACAAAACACTTATTATTATTTTTATTTATTTATTTATTTTTTTTGGCTCAAGATTGCTTTGGCTATGTGTGGTCTTTTGTTATTCCATATAAATGTCTAGATAGTTTTTCCCATTTCAGAGAAAAATTCATTGGAATAATGATGGGGATTGAATTGAATATGTAGATCACTTTGAGTAAAATGGACATTTTCACAATGTTAATTATTCCAATCCAAGAGCATGGGATATCATTCCATCTTC
>NW_007890447.1:0-533 GCF_000696425.1 Galeopterus variegatus
TATTAATACAGCCATAATTCATTCAATCATTTTGGCAAAATGAGAGCATGTGCACGTGTGTTGTGCATGTGTGTGTATGTCTGTGTGTGTTGTGTGTGTGTGTGTTTGTGTATGTATATATCTGTGCTAAGGCAATATGCAGGTGTATAAGAAAGTTAAATTCCCAATTTCCTTATTATGGATTTAATAGATACTATCTGTCTTAGTTCATTCAAGCTGCTATAACAAAATACATAGACTGGGTGGTTTATACACAACAGAAATTTATTTCTCATAGCTCTGGAGGCTAGGGAGTCCAAGATCAAGGCACTGGCAGATTCAGTGTCTGGTGAGGTTCATAGACAGCGCCTTCTTGCTGTTTCCTCACATAGTGGAAAGGGTGAGGAGTCTCTCTCAGGCCTTTTTAATAAAAGTACTAATTTCATTAGTGAGTGTTCTGCCCCCATGACCTAGTCACCTCCCAAAGGCCCCACCTCCTAATGCTGTCCCATTGGTGGTTAGGGTTCCAACGTGTGAATTTTAGAGGGACATAA
>NW_007890448.1:0-533 GCF_000696425.1 Galeopterus variegatus
ACATAACATTTCCTGGAGCAGTTCAGCATTTTCATGTTTAGGCAAGGAAAGGAGGAAAGGAGGAAAGGATGCACCGAAGCAATAAAAACTACACTTGGAATATTTGCTTATTCCCTCATGTACAATTTAGTTTTTGTTTAATTCAGATTTTTTTTTTGGGGGGGGGCAAAGATTTTTTTGATTTTTTTTTTGATTTTTTTTTGATTTTTTTTTTTCTTTTAGATTCCAAAAATTGCTATTATCTTTTATCTAATCTTTTAAATAGGTGTAGGATCTTTTTTTCTCTCAGCTTATAATTTAAGCAAATATAATGAACATTTCTTTGTTAACTAATTGAATAATATAGTAGTGGAACTGTTAGTACAAGAAGAATTTGGTCTGGGCTGAGCCCGTGGTGCACTCGGTAGAGTGCGGCGCTTGGGAGCACAGCGATGCTCCCGCCGTGGGTTCGGATCCTACATAGGAATGGCCAGTGCGCTCGCTGGCTGAGCGCGGTGTGGGTGACACCACACCAAGGGTTGCGATCCCCTTAC
>NW_007890449.1:0-533 GCF_000696425.1 Galeopterus variegatus
TCTGCAGAAACATGGGCTGTGCTCTCTTGATGACTCCAGTTCCCCGACATAATCTGCCATTTTCCCTGAGCTGACCCAAATCTTCTTGAAAATCTTTGTTTCTTCTCTGCCACGCTTCTCGAAGAGTACCAGTCTACAAATTTGCAATGTGCTGTGTGAATTTACACTTGCTCTATTCACCTGAAATTGACCTCTTCCAGTCTTTAAGAAAGGCAGTCGTCGCCTCGATTTCCAATCTGCTGCAGAATTCTGCTGCAGGACTCACTGGCATCCTGAATGCATGTCCCCTGAGATGGCCGTGGTCCAGCTCCCCAGCTAAGCCTAAGAGGACGGAGCCAAGGAAAACACTGGAAATTCTGCTGAAATATTAGGACTGCAGAGCCAACCAAACTGGACATTTCTGTTCACCTCCAACGTGGGCCCTGAGGGAAGCAGACGTCAGGACAGGCTTGGGAGGAAGGGGCTGTAGATGTTTCTCACGTACATTCTGAAGTGCGTCTCCATGCACAGGCCCCCAGATCGTCACGCAGTCC
>NW_007890450.1:0-533 GCF_000696425.1 Galeopterus variegatus
TTCCCAGTCAGTTGTGGTCACCTCTTCCTGGGCCTCTGTGATTCTGCATAGATGCTCAGAGTGCTTTCAGTTCAAACTTGAGATAGGTTCAAACATACAGCAGATATCTATTAAACGCCTATGTGATGACCTGTGTGACAATTGTGACATGAGTACATTCGTTAAAGGGCAGAGGCCTTTCATCTATGTATGTTATACTGTGTTTTAGGACACCATTGACTTGATTAACTGACATTGTATTTAAACTCATGACAACCTTTTCGATTGCTGTAGGCCACCTTGTTCTCTCTGTCATCTCAGATCTTCCTCCAATAATAGTCAGTCATGTTTTTCTTGGAATTCTTTGGCCAGGCTATGCAGGTCATCTCCTGAAATAAGTTCCTTGAAATTTTTGTGCATTTTGATTTTTCTTCTCCAGATAAGTGTTCTTAAATTTTCCATGTAGATCTCTTATAATCCAAACAGTTTTTTCTCATTTTTTTTTTTTTTTTTGTCTTTTGTCTTTTTCCGTGTCCGGCAACGGATCGCAACCC
>NW_007890451.1:0-533 GCF_000696425.1 Galeopterus variegatus
TTTACCACAGTAAAAATGGGGGAAAATGGTAAATTTTATATTATGTATATTTTATCATACAAACAAAAAAAGCAACCCTCAGGTGAAATTATGCTGGAGAGAATTGAGGTCTGTTGTTTTATTAGTGAACTGTTATTCTGTGAGATTTAAAAATAGTCCCTTCTGAAAACATTATTAAAAAGTGAAGACCACAGAACCCCAATCTAAGCGAGCTGGTCCCTGCCTCAGCAGTGCCATGGACAGGTCACAGGACTCACCCCCTGCTGGGCTGAGCTTCCCGCTCACCTGGCAGGTGTGGGCTGAGCCTTTGAGGAAGGCTGGCCTGTCTCGAGAAGACGGGACATTAGCCGTCTTTCCTTCCCCTATAATTTCGTCTTTTATAATTTTTCCACATTTGTCTGTAACTGATTTGATGATCTTCATAATGCAGGAAACATTCCTTGAATCCTCTCTATTTTAAAGACCCTATCCCCCATGCCGGGCCCTGCAGCATCTCTCAAGAGGAACCTCCATTGCCTGGAATTAGCCCCCAA
>NW_007890452.1:0-533 GCF_000696425.1 Galeopterus variegatus
CATTTTTATAAGAGATGATTTGAAGCCTTTGTTTAAGAAGACCAACATCTGGACTCCCTCAAGAACAGTTTCTACTGATGGCTTCTTCCACATTTCTTCCTTACCCCTGTCTGTGGACAATACTTACCTGTTTCTTTGAGTTTCCATAGTTTTTTGTTGAAAACTGAACATTTTAAATAATATCGTGTGGCAACTCTGAAAACCAGATCTCTGTCTCCCATTTGTTGTTGTTATTGTTATTGTTGCTGCTGCTGGTGCTGCTGCTTGACTAATAGCACTCCTGGAAAAATTCTTTCAAGTCTTTATTCTCCAATTCTCTGCTCATTTAGCCTAGTGATCTGGTAATGACTGGAATGACTGAATAGAAACTTCCTTAAACACTTTGAACCAATGATTTCCCGCTCTTAGCTGAGGGGCTCTATGTGTGTGTTGGGGCATTCCTTTAATGTCCTAGCAGTTTACAACTCTGTCTTAGGCTTCATATTCTGTGTGCACAGGGTCTCAAGGACAATCACAGGCAAGAAATTTGGGCC
>NW_007890453.1:0-533 GCF_000696425.1 Galeopterus variegatus
GTTATATGCAAATTCTATGCCATTTTATATCAAGGACTTGAACATCCTTGGATTTCAGTATCTCTGGGGTTCCTGGAACCAATCCCTGCAGATAACGAGGGATGACTGTACATCCTATAACTATATTTTAAGTTATATTTAATAGTCATATTTCCTCCTGTGTTCTGAGAAATACATATGCCTAATCACAAAAAGGAAAAAGATAGTCTTTGGTTTCCCCTTTCATAATTTGTTCTTGCATCACACTCATGTCTAGCTTGAAGAAATAAATACTCTTCCAGCCAATGCCCAAATGCACTGATTAAAACACCCTATGTATAGCCTTGAGAGGTGAGTATTCAACAGTCATTTGAAGCGATGGAGGTTATTATATCATACTCAAGAAAATGAATCTTGAAAGAGAATGGTCATTTTTTCCCTATGAAATTCACAAAGATTATAAAACATAATACTCAAATTGGGCAAGGGCACATTTAAAAAAGGAATTCTCTACTGCCCTCAGACGTGCAAGTTAGTACAACACTTTCTGGAAA
>NW_007890454.1:0-533 GCF_000696425.1 Galeopterus variegatus
CAAGAGATGTACATGTTTTTGTAAAAAAATCATATATTAAACTTGAACCTGTTGTGCTGGGGTTTTTTTGGTTTTTTGTTTGTTTGTTTCTGTGTGTGTGTGTTTTTTTTGTTTTTTTTTTTTGGTGGGTGGCTGATAAGAGGATCTTAACCCTCGACTCTGGGGTTACAACACTGCTCTGTAACCAACTGAGCTAACCAGCCAGCTATTAAGCTTGTTCTTGTGATGCTTTCTGTTTCTTTGCAACTGCTCTGTAACCAACTGAGCTAACCAGCCAGCTATTAAGCTTGTTCTTGTGATGCTTTCTGTTTCTTTGCATACCTGAAGGTTGGCTTTTCCTTATTGTTTTGTTTCCCACAATCTCTCCAGTACAAGCAGCTTAAAGAAATGTTCTTTGTTGTCCACGGCTATGTCCATCTTTCCTACTTGAAAACTGTATTATTTATGATGGGTTAGAGGAACAGAGAGGTAAGTGACCTTAGAGCTACTCACAACTCATAGCCATAATATTCCTGAACTCAATGTTCATTGCT
>NW_007890455.1:0-533 GCF_000696425.1 Galeopterus variegatus
CTTTCTAAATCACTTAGTTCACTCTTCTCGTTTTATAGAAGAGGAGACTGGCTCGTGCACTCTGCGGCCTGAAAGTCACACAGTTTGTCCTAAGCAATAGCTGGTCCTATTACATTTTTATGTCTTTCAAGCACAGCACATTGAATAGGGACCCTGAAAAATACAGCTTAGGATCCTCCCTCCCCTGCACGCACCCATTTTCTCTTTCTTAAAGAGTCATTCTCTCTGCTTCCTTTATAATTCCACATTTCACAGTGACATTGAAAATGCCTGGCAGAGGCCTGAGGTCAGGCAGGTGTTCACAAAGTTGATTGACAGTTCAGTACAAAGATCTGGACTCTGATGTTTCCTGGGAGCAGGTTTTGGCATGAGTTGCTTCAGGGAAAGTGTTAGTAAAATTGACATTTTCTCATGATTAAAATGAATATAATATTCTTTAAGAAAATGATGGTGGTAGTAAGTAATAAAATATGCTTGAAAAATTAAGATCAAAACAGAATCAAGAGTCTTAAAATTATTTATATTCTAGAATT
>NW_007890456.1:0-533 GCF_000696425.1 Galeopterus variegatus
GCATAGAAAGACAAATACCATATGGTCTCACTTATATGTGGAATCTAAAATAAAGAGGTTCTCATGGAAGTGGAGAGTAGAATAATGGTTGCCAGAGGCTGGGAGGGGTGAGCAGTGGAGGCAGAGGAGAAGTGGCAAACTAATGGGTACAAAATTGTGCTCTCTAATCTAAGTGAATCATTGAACAGTATATGCATGCATGGAAACAACACACTGTACCCCACAAATATGTACACATAAATGTTAAAATGTTTTTTTTTTTTTTTTATTGAAGAGCAAAGTAGAAAGAAAAGTGACTCCAGAAACAAGTTTTGCTAAAAATGTTACTGGGTGAATCTCTACTATCTTCCGTCAACTCTGATAACTGCTCCCTACCCTGAGAGAGAGAGAGACAGAGAGACAGAGAGGGAGTGTGTTTTGAGGTGAACAGGAGGCGTTCATTCATAGGGAAAAAGTACAATGTGGGACACTAAATGTAATTATATAAATATTTTCCATCTCTGAGTTCTGGGTTTCTATAAACCTCATAAATA
>NW_007890457.1:0-533 GCF_000696425.1 Galeopterus variegatus
GTGTGCCGTGGGGGGTATATGGAAACTCTTTATACTTTCTGCTCAATGTTGCTATGAACCTGAAAATGCTCTAAAAACTAAACTCTGTTTAAAAATAATAGGAAGAGGCATCTCACAGGCAGAGGGTGCTGCGGTAGGCAGGAGGAGGCATGCACAGGAAGGTACATGAACAGAGGCTCCGGGCAGGACAGAGGCATGGCACCTGCCAGGCCTGCAAAGTCAGGGCCTGGAGCCTAGAGAGGGAGAGGGGTGTCCAAGGAACATGGAAAGGTATTCGGGGCCAAAGCTTGCATGATCATATAGGACATACTACGAATTCAGTTCTTTAAGAGTAATAGGAAGCTAGTGAAGGATTTCAAACAGGAGGGTGATATAATCTGAACTGTATTTTAGAAATATATCAAATATTTTAAATGAATCTTAAGAGGGGATAAGGGACTACCAAATAAAATACTACTTTTATTAAATAGTCATACATTTAGTGAGTATTTGCTAGGTGCCAGCCTCTGTTCTAAGCTTTTTAAGTGTAAAAA
>NW_007890458.1:0-533 GCF_000696425.1 Galeopterus variegatus
TTGAACATTCACCTGTTCATATTTGTGGGGTAGAGTGTGTTGTTTCCATACATGCATATGCTGCACAATGATTCACTTAGTGTAACAGCAAAATTTTAAAGGCAGTGATAATGATGTGACATCAGAGAATGCTTAAATTCTACCTTTTAAAGTTATGAATATATATATGTGTGTGTGTATGTATGCACTGTGTGTGTGTGTGTGTGTGTGTGTGACCACTATACCTACAATAATGACAGTATGGCTTAGAAGTCTAATAATAAATGAGTAAAACAGGTTCCACACCCAACAGCAACAAAGCTAGTGATGCTGGAAGGATGACCCGGGAGAAGAGAGAATGGGCCAGGAAGGGAAGAGGTCCCTGTGCCCCCTGGGCAAAATTTCTGGAAGTAGCTTCTTTGAAGAAGTAACATGTTGTCATTGTGGTTGTTAAGGCAATGAGGAAAAGACACTAGAGGAAGCTATAGGAGGGCAAGAGACGGTAGTCAATGAACGGGACTAAAAAACACCATTGCTCCCCCCCCCCCCCCCCC
>NW_007890459.1:0-533 GCF_000696425.1 Galeopterus variegatus
TAGCATTGCTTGGCCAGTACAGCCAAATAAAGCAAGGGTCAGCAAACTTTTTCTGTAAAGGGCCAGAAAGTAAATACTACAGGCTTTGTAGGCCATAAGATTTCTGTCACAACTATTTAACTCTGTTGTTAAAGTGTGAAGGCAGCCACAGATAATGTGTAGATGAATAGGTATGGCTGTGTTCCAGTAATATTTTATTTACCAAAAAAAGGTGGCAGGCTGGATTTGACCCATCATGTCATAGTTTTCTCACCCTTGAAAAAGAAGACTAGATGATCTGATAACCTGAAAGTAGGACTGTTTCATCCCTTCAGTCTTTTCTGTTTATAAGCTGTTTCCTGGATGATTTCCTTATCATTGTTGTCATTGTTGTTGTTGTCATTGTTGTCCTGTCAAACAAGAACTGTTCAATCATTTTAGCCACCTACAGCTATCTCACTATCCATGCCTCAAATAAATAACCTGAAGTAAGTGAGCCTGCCAGCTTGTAGGGAATCTGAAACAGTTAAGGCAACTTGCTTCTCAAGCATAGA
>NW_007890460.1:0-533 GCF_000696425.1 Galeopterus variegatus
GCAGAAAATGTATGTTCTCTTCAAGTGTTCATGGAATGTTTTCCAAAACAGACCACTTACTAAGCCACAAAAGAAGTCTCACCCCATACTCCATAATCAATATAATGGAGACCATATTCTTGCCTATAAGACAAGGAAATTAAAAATGAATAACAATAAAATAACCACAAACATGCCTCATATGTGGAGATTTAGAAGCATATTTCAAAACGTATGTGTACGACCAGGTCACCTCGCCCTATGCATGGCGGTCCACCGCAGGCCTGCTGACACCCAACTCCAAGCTACCCTCTTGGCTCCCAAGTAGAAGCACGGGGGAACTTCTGCAGCTCACTCGCGAGGCCGGGACCAAGGGGACAGTGGGAGGGTGGGTGCAGCACATGCCATCTCTCTAGGCTTGAACACGCTGCATTGACATTCCCCATGTACTGGAGCATTCCCAGTTTCACACAAGGCGGCCTTGGGCAGTCCCCTCCCAGAGACCCAAAAGGAATTGGGGTCTGCTCTTCTAAAAGACCCCACCCCCACGCAGC
>NW_007890461.1:0-533 GCF_000696425.1 Galeopterus variegatus
CATATTTACATCAAATGCTCGGCAAGATTCTGAACATCTGAGGGGCCCTGACTATTTTCCTTCACTTTCCCTACAACAAGGTCAGTGACAAAACCAAGTCTTGACCTCAATTTTCCTGACTCTTAGTTCAGTGCTGTTTCCAATTCATCTTTCTGCTACATGACATAAGAAGCCGACATGAGAAGCAGACGGCTCCAATAGATTGTAAATTCTGTGAAGACAGATTGGGTTAAGCTTCTTCACCGCTGTAGAATGCTTGGTGTGTAGAAGGCCCTCAATAAATATTTCCTGACTGAATGAAATATACGAGGGTACTTCAAAAAGTTTGTGGAAAAATAGAATGGCAAAATAATCCGAATCTTTCCGTGAACTTTTCAAAGTGCCCTTGTACAGTATCATAAACTGGCTGAACTCGATGCTTTCAGGGAATGCATTGGAATTAAAAGATATGAGGGGTACAGTTAATTCACCTTCTAAGATGTTCTTCTCCAGGAAGAGGGGTTAGTTCCTTGAAGATAGATGATTTTCTATTT
>NW_007890462.1:0-533 GCF_000696425.1 Galeopterus variegatus
TGTCTGGCCACTGGAGTTGTAAATCCTCTAGATGATGTTCTCATCCAAATTAAAACATGTTCATTACAATACATTGGGTTAAGAGGTTTGGCCTAGAGACCACACAGTTTAGAGATAATGTTTTAGGTTCTCTTCTTCCTGAAACAATTTTTTAAAAATCCATCTACAACCTTGAAAAGATAACCTTTTTGATTTTTTGAATATCAAATCTTTATCCTGCACTCTGTGTGTCTTTTCATCAAGGCGGACAAAAATCATCACAGGCACTAATTAACCTTTCCAATGTCCCTGTCAGACAAGAAAATTATAATGTTACTACATAAGTATCTATCTATCTACATACTCACTCAGTTTAACAAATATTAATGAAGACTAAAACTATATCAGTAGAAAAATGAAGACAATTTCTTAAGTAAATTCTCCATCTCAACTCCAAAAATAGGGCATGTCATAATACAGATCTATTAATTTCAGATTAATGTTGGCCAGTATATTTAACTAGAAAACAGAGATAAAAGAAAATTTTAAAATAC
>NW_007890463.1:0-533 GCF_000696425.1 Galeopterus variegatus
TTGCCCCCAGGTTTCTAAATTAGTAGTAGCATCATAAACTGTTTATCATCATTTTTCTTTTAATGTTTGTGCTTCTTAATATTTGCATGCATTTCTCATGGTTTTTTACTTCAGTGTGACCAGTTTTGCTTTTTAGAACATTTAGAACATTACGTTTAATGTAACCCTTGATATAGGTGGTTATAATTATTTTTGTTCTTGTTTCCTATCTGTCACACTTGTTTTTTTTGCTGTTACTGTTTTTGATTGTATGTTTTTTGGTGCTAATTCCAGGTTTTATTACTTCTGTTTTGTGTACTATAAACAATAATAAACAGTTTCCTTTTCTATATAACACCTAAGCCTAGACTGTTTCCTTTTCTATATAACACCTAAGCCTCTGGCCCAGACAAAAAGCAACTCTATCATGCTTTTCAAACATTGTTCTCCCTTTCAACTTCAGGGACCCTGTATTTAAGTGTATGGCTGTGCTAACAATGTACAACTGAATGGGTGGCTTGAAAAAAGGAAAATTTGTAATCTTACCGTTCTGG
>NW_007890464.1:0-533 GCF_000696425.1 Galeopterus variegatus
AATGCTGAGTGATGTTGAGCATTTTTTCATGTGTCTGTTGGCCATTCGTATATCTTCCTTACAGAAATGCTTATTTAGCTCTTTTGCCCATTTTTTAATTGGGTTGCTTGTTTTTTCCTGTAAAGTTGTTTGAGTTCCTTGTATATTCTGGATATTAATGCTTTGTCAGATATATATTTTACAAATATTTTTTCTCACTATGTTGGTTGTCTTTTAACTTTGTTAATTGTTTCTTTTGCTGTGCAGAAGCTTTTAAGTTTTATAAAATCCCATTTGTTTATTTTTCCTTTGGTTGCCTGTGCTTTTGGGGTCATAATCATGAAGTCTGTGTCCAGTCCTACTTCCTAAAGTGTTTCTCCTATGTTTTCTTTAAGAAGTTTTATTGTTTCAGGGTGTATATTTAATTTTTTAATACATTTTCAGTTGACTTTAATGTATGGTGAAAGGTATGGGTCTAGTTTCACTCTCCTATATATTGACATCCAGTTCTCCCAGCACCATTTGCTGAAGAGGCAGTCTCTTCCCCAGTGTAT
>NW_007890465.1:0-533 GCF_000696425.1 Galeopterus variegatus
ACAAAGGCTTGGACCCAGCCTTCCCTGAGCCTTGACCATTGAATGACCCACAATCCTCCTGTAACATGGAAGAATGGGAGGCCTGTAAGCAGCTGCTATGAAGCCACCTCCCACCTCCCACGCGCCTCCCTATCTCCCCTGGGAGACTGTCATGGGACAGCTTCTCATTGCCTTCCTCCAGGTCCTAATGAGGTATGAGGTTTCTGCACTGTCCCCCTCAGAAAAGAGCCGCAGAATATAAAAGCGCTTAGCTACAGTCTAGAAGGGGCTCCTCAGCAATAGGGTATCCTGCAACCTGTGCTGCAGTCATCTGTCCCCTTGTGTTCTGGTATTGTCCTTTTGGGTGCATGAGACAAAGATCTTGGGGAGCTGGCACCTTTGCCTTATTCTTCTTATCACTGCCTATGTAAGCAATAAACTGTCTAAATCTCTAAGCGGCTTTTGGAATCTTTACCAGATAAATCCATCGGGTCTTGGCTTTGCTTTTTCTGTTATATGTGAACTTGACAAATTTGGTGCCCAGCATGAGACCA
>NW_007890466.1:0-533 GCF_000696425.1 Galeopterus variegatus
CTGGTCCAGGGTCCCTTCCCGCCCTGTGTTGTTGGTCCCCGGTGGCGAGGAACCAACAGTTGAGGGAAAGAAGCCAAAGTCAAGACAAATTATGTCCTTTTAAGAAAATTCAAAAATAAGCCAAACTAATATATGGTGCTAGAATTAGGATAATTGTCCCTTTGGGGAGGAAAGGAGTTAGTAACTTGAAGGAGGTTAGACAGGAGCTTTATAAATGTGATTAATATTATATTCTTTGATCTGGATGTTGTTTATGCATGTATATTCTTCTTATGAAAATCCATGAAACTGAACAATTCTCATTTGTGCACTTTTGGGCTGGCTGGTTAGCTCGATTGGTTAGAGTGTTGTGTTGACACCAATGTCCAGGGCTGGATCCTTGTACCGGCCAGACATCAAATAAACAAGCAAACAAATAAGTAAATAAATCTGCAGTCATTTGTGCACTTTCCATAGACAGGTTATACTTCAAAATCATTTTTGTAAAGGAAATAAATATAATTTTGGTTTTGAGGAAATGTGTATATATGCAA
>NW_007890467.1:0-533 GCF_000696425.1 Galeopterus variegatus
TAAAAAATTAAATATTTTTGAATAAGATTTTTGACTTTTCCAATAATGCCCTCTACTTCCTTGGAAGAGTTATGTACACAGATGGCCTCCATTTGTAAGAAGGTAATAAAAACAATAATACATACTTAGAAAACTCTCATGAGTGTTTGAAGAACTAATTAGCTAATATTTACCAAGTACTTTGAGAATGAGAAGTGCTGCATAATATTATTGTAATGCCATGCTTGCTGAAGGCTAAGGAGCTCAAAGAGAGATGTTTCTACCAAATACAAGATTTGTGAAGAATAAATAGCATCTTTCCTCCTCTCTAAGAAGGAGATGGGAGCAAGCATAAATCATCTCGTCAAGCACCTGAAGTAGGGTGGGTGCTCCTGTAGGTGCAGCAATGATCACCATCACCACCATCACTGTCCTCATGGCCCTCTCTGCAATCAATGCCCTGATGATGCTAGAATTTGGTTAGAACCTACTGTTGAAATACCAGTAAAGTATGCTACAAAAAATAAAAGTATCTTTTGAAAACAGAAAAAAAC
>NW_007890468.1:0-533 GCF_000696425.1 Galeopterus variegatus
AACTCTTAGTGTATCCCTGGTGGAAACATTCTCTCTGGGAACCAGGACCTCTATAACCATGAAAACTAAAGTTATAGAGATGAGGAGCACAAATTCCCAACTAGGTCACTGAGAGTGATGGAGAGCAGGGCCATCCTTACTTTACCCTGGTTCCTGCACTCATATATTCTACTGATTGGGTACACAGGACCACCTCTGTCCACCCCTCCCCTGGGATTTTAAATTGTTTTATAATTACTATCTTGGCTTAAAAGTTTCTGCCAATTGCTAAATATGCCCATTCTGATTATATATTTGAAAACTGGGCAAATACTCTTTTTTTTTATTGGTTATGAATATTCATGAGACACAAAGCTGATTGTCACCCCTCATGCTCATGATGTGGGAGCCAGATTCATATTGGCTCTATATCCATTACCACAAATCCCATTTGTACCCCTTGTTCCCCACCCAATTACCCCAATCTCCCTTTTCCTCCCTCCTTCCCCCCCCACTCCACTTTATAGCCCATAGAATATTCTCTCCCTCTGCAT
>NW_007890469.1:0-533 GCF_000696425.1 Galeopterus variegatus
TGATAGATTCAAAACTTTTGCAATAAGCAGCTTTTAGAAACGCTATGCTTAAAAAGACTGACTCAAGAAGGAGTGATAATATATACCATAGATGAGATTAAGGGACATGGCACCTCATTAAGAGTAATTCCAGAGTACCACAAAAAGGGGCTACAAGGGTTTAGGGTATCTTGGAGGTACATGGAGATGGCAGCAGCAGTAGATGAATAAACAAGGCCCAGAAAAGGGAGGTGACTTGTTCGGGCAGCAACGACTTTGTAACAGCAGAGCCATTAAAATTGGTGGCTTTCAGAATAGTGATCTTTCCAAACTCCCATTCTTGTCTTTGGTTGCTGTCCAAGGTAAAGGTTTTCCTCAGCAAAGGCACTTTCCAGTGTTTTGCTTTCCTCTCTCTCATTTTTTCCTCTTATCTGCGCTCAATTCTTTATATGTTTCCCTTTCATTCTCCTATATTTAATTCAGCTTATCTGTGCCCAGAGGTTTAAGTTTTAAAACCTAACATTTTATCACCTTTCTTGACGTCTGTCTTCCTG
>NW_007890470.1:0-533 GCF_000696425.1 Galeopterus variegatus
AAACTCATCAGACCAAGCACATCAATCTAAGTAAACTCATTGGACCGAGCTCATCGATCTAGATGAACTCATCAGACCAAGCTCAACAATCTATTTAAACTCATCAGAAAAAGCCCTTCGATCTAAGTAAAGTCATCACACCAAGCTAATCGATCTAAGTAAACTCATCAGACCAAGCTCAACAATCTATTTAAACTCATCAGAAAAAGCCCTTCGATCTAAGTAAAGTCATCACACCAAGCTAATCGATCTAGAAAAACTCCTCAGACCAAACACATCGATCTAAGTAAACTCGTCAGACTGAGCTCATCGATCTAAGTAAACTTATCAGACCGAGCTCATCGATCTACATAATCTCATCAGACCAAGCCCATCGATCTAAGTAAACTCATCAGACCAAGCTCATGGATCTCATTAAACTCATCAGACCAAGCAAAACGATTTAGGTAAATTCATCGGACCGAGCTAATCCATCTACGTAAACTCATCAGACCAAGCCCAACGATCTATGTAAACTCATCAGACCAAGCTAA
>NW_007890471.1:0-533 GCF_000696425.1 Galeopterus variegatus
ACACAGTAGGTGGTCAAACAAATGTTTGATGGATGAATGAATGAATGAATGAATGAATGAACAAAAAAATGAATGAATGACGACACCAAACCACCTCCAGATTTCCCATTTAAGTTCGTAGCTCAAATGTCTGGCAGAGGTGATGGGTATGATTGTTCATTGTTGGTTTGTCTGTTTCATTTTTATTTTGGTTTTGTTTTTTGTTTTTTTTTTCCTTTTCTAAGGAAATGGTTTCAGTCCTGAGGGGCCCTGTCCTAACCCTCTTGTTACCAGAAAAGTTTGGGCTCTGGCATCATGGGAGCATCTGGCAGGGGCTAGGGAACTGCTGACATGCTCCCTTTGGGGGAGTCCCCAGCACACCCTGTACCCTCCCCGCCTCTTGCCACCTTCTCTGTGAGGCCCTGAAGTGCTGTGGAAAGCTGGACTGGAGAATTAGAAAATCTGAGTTCTGGGCCGAGCCCATGGCACACTTGGGAGAGTGCAGTGCTGGGAGCGCAGCAGTGCTCCCGCCGCGGGTTCAGATCCTATATAGG
>NW_007890472.1:0-533 GCF_000696425.1 Galeopterus variegatus
TACCATACTGTTTTGGTTATTATAGCTTTGTAGTATAGTTTAAAATCAGGTAGTGTTATGCATCCAGCTTTATTTTTTTTTTTTGCTCAGCATTGCTTTAGCTATGCATGGTTTTTTATTATTCCATATAAATGTCTGGATAGTTCTTTCCATTTCTGAGAAAAATGTCATTAGAATTTTGATGGGGATTGCATTGAATTATTATATCACTATGGGTATTATGGACATTTTCACTATGTTGATTCTTCCAATTCAAGAGCATGGGATATCTTTCCATCTTCTTGTATCCTCTCTAATTTCTCTCAGCAGTGTTTTGTAGTTCTCATTATAGAGATTTTTTCATGGTTAAATTTATTCCTAAGGATTTTTTTTTTTTGGTAACTACTGTAAATGAGCTACCTCACTTGATTTTTTTTCTGCTAGTTCATTGTTAGAGTAAAGAAATGCTACTGATTTCTGTGTGTTGATTTTTTATCCTGCTACTGTGCTGAAATCATTTATCAACTCCAAGAATTTTTTTGTAGAGGCTTTAG
>NW_007890473.1:0-533 GCF_000696425.1 Galeopterus variegatus
CAAGGTCAGGTATCCCAGCAAAGCTACTGGGGCCAGGTGGGCTAGCCCTGAGGAGAAGGTAAAAACACCAGACTCTTTCTGGTCCACCAGTCACTCTCACAGCCTCAGGACAAAGGAAATATCAGTGGCTTCTCTGAAGGCAGAAAGTTGGGACTGGGCACTGTGCTTGGACTGGATTCTCCTTTTCTTTTTTCTTTCTTTTTTTTTTTTTTTTTTTTTTTTTTGAATTTAGAGAACATGTTTATAAAAAAATAAGTCAAGATTTACATTTACAACACCAACAAAATTTCCCTGATTAAACATGTTTAAAAGTAAAAGACAGTTTACCTGAAGTTAAAGATACTATAATCCTGGGATTCAATAACTGTGTAATCAACTTTTAAATAATCAAATGAGTTCAATTTAACCATCATGTTAAACAAAGATTCTTGGGATTTTTCTAGTTCCAATTTCTAGCTTTAAAAATCTTCAAATGGGCCGGCCCGGTGGCGCACTGTGCTAGTGCGCCGCTTGGGAAGCGCAGAGGCGCTCCC
>NW_007890474.1:0-533 GCF_000696425.1 Galeopterus variegatus
AAACCAGGTGCCTCCGGCTCACCCTCGCAGAGACAGGAAAATGATATGTCATAAAGCAGTGCTTCCCAAATGTTAGTGCACAGACTTGTATCCGCTGGGGAGCTTGCAAAAATGCAGATTCCACATCAGCAGGTCTGGGTGGGGCCTGAAATTCTGCATTGGTGACAAGCTCCTGTTGGTAACATTACAAAGAACTCTCCGCTACAACAAAATTTCACCTGGGTCTGTCCTTCCAACAGCATTTGGAGACCAGTGACCACCTACAGAAGTTCCCGAATCAGGTCTTCAGAGCCACCAGCAGGGAGGTGATCTCGTGTCTTCTTGCTGGGCAAGCAGTCCTATTAGAGAAGGAAGCAGCCGAAGCTAACGTCAAGATCATGGTCTGGGCGTGGCAATGTCCTTTGGAGTTATGCGTTGGTGGAGTCTGCCTAGAGATGACAATCCGTAGTGCTTTTGCCACCTCTCCTGTCTTCGCAAATAAGGTTTGGGTTGTTAGTGTTGTAATTTATTTATTTATTAATTTTTAAAGAGAC
>NW_007890475.1:0-533 GCF_000696425.1 Galeopterus variegatus
CAATACACAGACAGCTATTGATTGTACTGCATTCTATTCTTAAATTGGACTCCGGTAATAATGAACATAGGAAAGCAAGATTTGGTCTCAGATAGTATCATATATGTGAAAAGTTTTAAACATGCATCTTTTCCGTAAGGCATAGAAGTAATTAACAGCTTTCAGAGGGACAGAAGAAATGTGGAAGAATAGGAAACTAACTACAGACAATAATCAACAACATGAAAAAGAAAAGCCTATACGATGATTTTTGTCAGGTCAGTAGACCTCAGTTCCAATCAGATAAAAACAGTTGGCAGATGTAGTTTTATGTGTGTAGATGGAATTCTAGGTGATTCGATTAGTAAGGTATAACCATTTCCCCCCTTCCTAAACATACCCTATTTTGGCCTAAAACAAAAACCTTCATCTAGATTATAGAGATGTTTGCTGCACTGTACATAAGTTACTTTAAATGTTCTAAACATATCCGTAACATTACTGCTTTCATTTCTTATACAATTGTCTATATGCATAGCCTATTAAGTGATTCA
>NW_007890476.1:0-533 GCF_000696425.1 Galeopterus variegatus
GACACTTTTGTCCCTTTGGATGACTCCACTCTAGCGTATAGTGACTGCCATAGGTCCCACTCCTTCCCCCAAATCAAGTCCTTCACTGGATTATTCTCCTCTTCAATTCTTGTAGTGGAGAAAAAAAAAGCCCTCCTACTGTGAATGATAATAACATAAGCAGCTGGTAGTAAGTTAAATGTAAAATTATATAGTAATTCAGCTGAAATTTAATAGACTATTTATAACTATTTGCTGTTTTAATAAGACAACCTTATAGGAGAGAATCAAGCAAGTGGATCGTCCCATCACTTCAGGAAAAGAAACTGGCCCAGAGCACTTACCCTGTGAACTCCCTACAAAGAGGAACCAGTTTGCAATTTTTATCATTGTTCTTATTTTGATGGAATATGCGAGTTTATGAAAAACCAGGCAACCCAAGTCCCAAAGAAGGACATAACTTAAACACAAACGAACCAAGGAAAAAGAGAAAGTAAATTTGTTCAAATGTTTTACCTAACTGACTAACTTATACTCATAAAATGCCTCTGCAC
>NW_007890477.1:0-533 GCF_000696425.1 Galeopterus variegatus
TTGTTTTACATGATGATAAAACTTTTACTTATTCAGTTGTGAAGAACATCATATATATATAAACAATTACATGTATAGGTTGAGGTATAAAACAAACTGTGGCAACTGCTCAACTTGTTTACATTTTGTTGCTTTAACCCCCACGGATTTGTCACCCCACTTCCCCTGGGTTACAGAGCAGCAAAGAATTACTCAAAGCCCAACTCTTCTGAGCAATGAGAAGCCCCAAGTTGGCTAACTTCCCTGGAATCCTCAAATGAGAGGCATCCCTTCCTTGGAAAATTAACCCCAAATTGGGGTTCTCTTCCTGCATTTATTTTCCAGAACAGGAAGTTATAGGAAGAGAACATAGGTGGGGTTATAGTTGAACAGTATAGGCTGGTAACTTTCAGTGAAACAAGTCAGATGATATTCCATCAAACAGTTAAGTGATCCACCAACAAAAGCTTGATCTAGCAAACATTCCCTTCTCACAGCAATTTCTCAGTATCTTTACATAACAATCAGTAACTAGTCTGTCTTTGAGCCAGCAA
>NW_007890478.1:0-533 GCF_000696425.1 Galeopterus variegatus
TAAATAAATAAATTCACACGCACACACAAAAAAACCGGGGGGGAGGGGAAGAAGACTTAACGACTACAACTCCTTGAAGTTGATATGACAAGCAAATAGAAAGGACATTGTTGGGTGGGAGGGGGGAGAGGGAGGAGGGAGCGGGGTTTCGGTAATGGGCCACAGTAATCAACCTCATTGTATATCGACAAAATAAAATTAGGGAAAAAAATAAAAAGAAAAAAAAGAAAAAAGAAATAAAAAATAAAAAATAGGCAAAGAACTCGAGTAGATATTTCTTCAAAGAAAAGATACTCATGGCCAAAAAGCATAGGACAAGATGTGCATCCTCATTAATCATTAGGGAAATGCAAATCAAAACCACAAATGATTACACAAGTGATTTCATTAGAAATGAAATACCACTTCATACCCACTAGGATAGCTATAATTAAAAAACAAAACAAAACAAAAAAAAACAGAAAATAACAAGTGTTGTCAAGGATAAGATACATTTTTGGTAAGAATGTAAAAGGATGCAGCCACTGTGGAAA
>NW_007890479.1:0-533 GCF_000696425.1 Galeopterus variegatus
AAACATAAATGGACTATTATTTTTTGGACAGTCATATTCAAACTAATCGTATATTTCAGTGCTGCTGCAAAGTTGTCCCTTGAAAAGCAATATTATTCTGGTGATTCTTTTTTCAGATGGCCCCCTAGTTCTCAAAATACAAGAAAGTAACCTTGGGAAATACCTTTCTGGTGTTTCTGGTGTTCTGGTGGAGGAATCCTAGGATATCTATTCCATTTCCTACATTGTAAAAAGAAATTCATGCCTAGAGTTGATAAGCCAACAGATCAATATCCTACATCTAATCATCCCAGAATAATTGTTGGGATTCGCTTATGTCTTCTAAACTATTTAGTCACTCATACAGGACAATCGGTCCTCAATGTTTTGCAACACAAACCGGGAGAGGTAGGCTCCCCTAGTATGACATAGCCCAATACGTGTCCGTGGTGGTGTCTGAGGGCTCCCCTGCTATGAATCTGCAGAATTTGGGAATAATTGGTAGACTCAGCTCCCCAAGACCACACTCTCACTCAAAAGGTAATCCCCTTACT
>NW_007890480.1:0-533 GCF_000696425.1 Galeopterus variegatus
CTGCAATGTCTCCAGTTTTATTTATGGTTTTATTTATTTAAATCCTCTCTTTCTCTCTCTCGTTAGTCTTGCTAAGTATTTGCTGATTTTGTTTATATTTTCAAGAAACCAACTTCTTAATGTGCTGATCTTTTATTTTGTTTGTCTAGTTTCTATTTTATTTATTTCTTCTCTGATCTTTATTATCTCCTTTCTTGTACTAACTTTGGTCTTAGTTTCTTGTTTCTCTTGTTCCTTTAGGTACAACATCACATTATTTATTTGAGATTTTTCTTTTTTTGATGTAGCTATTTATTGCTATATGTTTTACATTTAAATACAATGTTAGCTATAGCTGCTCATTATCAGGTCAAGAAAATTTTATTTATTCTTAGTTTTTGGAGAGTTTTTTATTATGAATGGGTATTGAAGTTTGTCTAAAGCTTTTTAAACATTGATTGATATAATTCTGTAATTTTTCATATTTAGTTTATTCATAGCCTATTAATTTGGTGGATTACATGATTTTCAAATATGTAACATCTCCAGTATAA
>NW_007890481.1:0-533 GCF_000696425.1 Galeopterus variegatus
AATCAATTGTCTTTGACAACTATGATTCAAAATAAAAAGATGTTTTTATTGATTAAGATTTCAGTTTCTTAGGTCTGGCTGGTAGCTCAAGTTCAAGGTTTCAGAGCCCCATACCGGCCAACCACCCCCAAAAAAAGATTTTAGGTTCTTAAGTGAATG
Organism: Galeopterus variegatus; assembly: GCF_000696425.1. Taxonomy (NCBI): domain Eukaryota; kingdom Metazoa; phylum Chordata; class Mammalia; order Dermoptera; family Cynocephalidae; genus Galeopterus; species Galeopterus variegatus. The sequence continues at coordinate 160 of NW_007890481.1, forward strand.
TTTTTTTAAACTGGGCTCCTTGAGAAATAGTCTTTGATTTGGAGAATTTTTCCATTTTTGAAAGGGATTTATAGATTACCTAGAGTCTGAGAAACATTTACTTAAACCATAATTTACAATTCTTGAAGACTATTTTTTAATTATTCATTTTTTTCCATTTAAAAAACATCAAGGGTCGACCCATGGCTCACTTGGGAGAGTATGGTGCTGATAACACCAAGGCCGTGGGTTTGGATCCCTATATAGCGACGGCCAGTTAGCTCACTTGGGAGAGTGTGGTGCTGACACCACCAAGTCAAGGGTTAAGATCTCCTTACTAGTTATCTTTAAAAAAAGAATCAAGTTTTTTGAAAAGATTGGGTGTTTTCAGGTCT
>NW_007890482.1:0-533 GCF_000696425.1 Galeopterus variegatus
TATCCAGTATCGGCCTCTCAGTCAATGAGCTAACCACAAATCTGACTTTGATCCCCCAAAACGAATGAACTCTGTTTCCAATGCTTTGGGCCAATAGAAGTTTTCTTTTATCCCCCCTCATTAAATGCATTCATGGCTTGCCATGATACGCATTCCAGATTATAATTCTACTTTCTATTCCTGAATAAATTCAATGTATTTGAAGATGTTTTTCTCTAGTGTGTTTTTCTTAGGTTGACAGCACCCAGTGGCCCATAGGAGTCCTCTGCAGTCCCAGAAAATACCATGTCATCAAAAAATGGAAGGCGTGAATTGATGGTCCCAAGAATAAAGATCCAACGTGTTATTTGCCTAAAGCCTTGGTGAGAGCAACTGCACTGAGTTTGGCATGAAAACTCTAGATCCTCTCTTTGATTAAAAAAATATTATTTCCAGATACTGCTTACCACACACAGTTATTTCATATCTAGACCTGGAAATCAATTTTAAAATTAATTTTTATTTTTATCAAAGTAATGCATAGTTATATTTGT
>NW_007890483.1:0-533 GCF_000696425.1 Galeopterus variegatus
TCAAAGAAAGTCATTCTAGATGTCAGGAAATATCCTCTTTACAGTTCTGGTGCAAATTTATTTCTATGTCCTTATTCTTCTCCGCAGTCTGGGAATAGTTTTATGGACAAATCCCAAGATTCGAGACATTTGTTTCCGTGTTGCCACATCACTCCACATGCGGTCAGTGTTACACGCTTCAACTGGAGTGGGATAAGAGGGTCAATACAGAGAGGGAAAAAAAAACATAAAAAATATTAAAATATCCTCCCTCAGAAGGACAAGAAAGAAGCAGGGAAAGAGGAAGGGATTCTCTTTCAAAATTCAACAATCCTTCTCCTCCTTTTTCAAACAACCAGGTTATATAATTAAAGGATACATTGATCTTGCTCTCAAGGTTTTTTATTTTGGGTGGCTTTTCGTGGGGGTGGGGGCAAGACAGAGACTTTAGAAAAGGAGAGGAGAGGGCTTTTTCTTTCACATTCAGAAGGAAGAGCCGTGTGTTTGCAATCCTCCTGTGCAGTGTGTTCTTAGGAAGTCATTGTGAAGAGGCT
>NW_007890484.1:0-533 GCF_000696425.1 Galeopterus variegatus
AAAAAAAAAAAAAAAAAAAAAAAAAAAAAAAAAAGTGTTTTGTGTCTACAACAGTTAGATTATGACTGGCACAAAAAATTGAGGAAATACTCTTCCAGTATTTGAAGCTATTATCTGATTCAGCAAAGAAGTCCATCACATCATTGGTGAATGAGACATGTTCTGTCACAAGTCTTCAATGTTTCACTTTCATCTTACTCCTTAACACAAATGAGAATATCCACTAATACTCATGTTGGAACTACCTTGTGTTTCTTTCCTCAGTAGCAACCATGCATTGGATACAGATACAAGAGTTCTTCAAAAACGTGTGAAAGCGTTCTGTGAGAATCAATTGTCTGCACTGAATTTACAATAGAGTATTGTATGTTATTATTATTTGAAACTTGTGTGCTACACCTGCTTTATGTCCGTCATATTTATAACACACATATGTACCTATATAAGAGTATACACAAAAAAAGTGTTTTCTTGGAGCACGCGTTGCTCATCATTTCCAAGCATACCTCTGCTTGAATGGGTCTTCTCTTCCT
>NW_007890485.1:0-533 GCF_000696425.1 Galeopterus variegatus
TTGTATGTGCTAAGGATCACATGAGCCTTGATCAGAGGAGAGAGAGAGAGAGAGAGAGAGAATGAGAGGACACGGCATTGTCTGAAATACTGGGAAGCAGTGTATTGAGCCAGGCTACCCCTTGAATTTCCCAATCAATTGAGCCAATGAATTCCCCTTAACCTATCCTAGTTCCAACTGGGATTCTATCATTTGTGACCTTGAGGTCCTGACTTATACATTAGCATATAAGTGGCACTCCACAGTGTGAATCTGCCCTGGTCATTGCAATCTTTTGCCCTCATTATGGTCTCCTGGGTGGAAGAGCTCCTCCTGGAGTAGTTAGAGATGGTAACCTAGACCAGGGAGTTCCTAAATCCCAAGCCCCTCGTGATTCTGGAGTTCAGCCTGTGCAGAAAGGTAAGCAAACCGCAATCCTCTCTGGTGGTTCACACTACTCGGGAATATTCTCTTGGCCTTCAGGGCTGCACTAATAGCATTACAAAGGTCCCTTGCATTACCAGCAGGACTTTGGAGGGCTGGGGTTGTAAAGA
>NW_007890486.1:0-533 GCF_000696425.1 Galeopterus variegatus
ATTTTCCAGATGAGAAATTAAATGACCTGCCCAAGGTTACACAGTTAATAACTGGCGAAACAAGGACTTGAACCCAAGCAGTCTAGATGCTGGAGTCCATACTCTTAACCTCCAGGTCATGGAGAAGTGAACGAGGGGTTAAATGTTTACTTAAACTAAATTTTTTCACTGATGATATGACATCTGGGTGCTGGCAAATCCATATACCATACAGCTCTCCTTGCACCCAGGGACAGAGCGATACACACATACACACACACATATTCACGCACACACACACACACATGCACACACACACGACTCTTCAACAAGGAACTGCCCCTCCCAGACTTTATCTCACCAGAATGTCCTTACATCATCTTGCTGCCTTCAGAAGGAGCCTTTCCCCAGTCCACCCACCCAACAAAGCAATGTCCTTAAGTGGAACTGGGGACATGACTCCTTGGGCAAATGCAGAGAGATCTGACTGTCTAGAGAGAATACCTGAGTGGCTGGAGCCTCCACAGGCAGCCTGACTCCAGGAAGGAGAAGGG
>NW_007890487.1:0-533 GCF_000696425.1 Galeopterus variegatus
GGTTGTGTCCTTTGTTCCCTACCAAGCCCCATGTTGAAATGATTACCTAAAACAATCGCTCATGCCCTTTTTCACAATCCTTCAGAAGCACACCACAGACAATTAAACCTCAGGCAGATTGACAAGTATCCCCTTTATGGCAGTGCCTGAGAGGACCCTTTCGCTGGAGTCCAGCCCGTGGAGGTTTATACCACAGTGGTACACACTCCCTTTTGGCAGGGAAAATGGCCACGTCTTCAAGCACCTTTGGCTTTCTTGTCAATCATTAGGGAACGGGATTCCCAGCAGGTCCCCACCAGCAAATGCAGCTAGGACCGATCACCTCTTCTTGCTCCCCTCTCGGTGCTGGGCTGCCCATCTATTTCCCTATTGGTGGAGGCTGATATTAGATAAAGACCAGCTGTCACCGGTGGGCTCTGCCCAGATTTTCTACCCTCGACTGCCTCCTTTCAACAGGTGTCTGGTGACACAGGACCCATGAGGTCCTGTCTGCCTCACAGATGTTAGGTTCCAGCCACAAAACCAAAAAAAAA
>NW_007890488.1:0-533 GCF_000696425.1 Galeopterus variegatus
GGGAATATAAAATAAATTTTCTAGAAAAATCAAGCCAACAAAGAAATTTTCGGAAGTCCAAATAACTGATTAAAGTAGAATCGGTCTCTTTTCACTTTGTCAGAAAGACATAGCATAGAATTTGTCAGATTACTCTCCCTGAATTACACAGAAATTGATTTAGAGAGAAACTTAAAATTTACCTGCATTCAAACCTTTATTTCATAGCTTAGGAAATGAGGTAATACTTAAGAGCATTGACTTTTTTTATGGAGTTATTAAAAGCTTTGCTCGCCACCTTTCCTATCTGGAATCCTTCCAAAATCAGGTTATTCAAAATCAATGATATTCTGAAACAGATGACTCAACAAATCTACACATATCTGAAATACCTAAAGATCTATTGAGTCACCTGGTTAAGAATATTGTTTATATATATATACACATACATGTATAAACTACACATCATATACAGCTTATTATATATCATATATTTATATATCATATGTATTTTATATATATGAATGATGTATATGCTATTCCCAACACCTCCT
>NW_007890489.1:0-533 GCF_000696425.1 Galeopterus variegatus
AATGTCACCACCACTTACTTACATGCAAATAAAGTAATGCTAACAAAAAAGAAAAAAAAAAAAGAAAAAGAAGAAAACACAAAGAGGAATAAAGAGAGAAGGAAAGTTATGTTTCTGTGTTTCCATGGGCTGTGAGATGGAGTCTGATACATCTCACAGATGCTCAATTAGTTTGGTTTTAAAAGCCCAGCTATGCTTCCCAGAAAAATTTCTGCGAATATTCACTGAGTTACAGAAATTGCTGCCAAAATGCCATTCATCTTAAAGATAAAAGTAAAATTTCAAAGTACATTATTCTCACAAAGAGATTCTGATATTTTTTCATACTTAAAAGCTATAGCTCCCAAATACTCTGAAAAAGACTTACATTTTTACGCCAGAGAAAACAAGGTGTTTTGCTTATGCAATGTGAGCAAAGAATTAAAATGATACTATTTCTCCATTTTTCCTACCTTTATTCACTTAATTTGATAAAAATAGGTAAGAAAACATGTTATCTCAGGGTTTTTTTTCATCCTGTTGTTTGTTGACTT
>NW_007890490.1:0-533 GCF_000696425.1 Galeopterus variegatus
GTTTTGATTTGTATTTCTCTGATGATTAGTGATGGTAAGCACATTTTCATATACCTGTTGGCCATTTGTATGTCTTCTTTTATTAAATACGTTTTCCATACCTTTTGTGTTTTCTTCTCCTTCTGGAATGTTGATAATTTCAACATTTGTTCACTTAATATCATCCCATAAATCTTGTAGGCTTTATTTTCTTTTATTCTTTTTTTGTCTTTCTGGGTTATTTCAAAACAACTCGATTCTTTCTTCTGCATGATCTGGTCTGTTGTTGAGACTCTCTGATGTATTATTTATTTCATTCAACATATTCTTCTATTCCACGACTTCTGTTCAATTTTTCAAAATTATATTTATCTCTTTGCTTAATTTCTCCTTCAGACCATGGATTGTTTTTCTCATTTTGTTGAATTATTTGTCTGTATTCTCCTGTATCTCAGTGAGTTTCCTTAAGATTATTAATTTGGATTCCTTTTTTGTCAAGTCAGCAATTTCTAATTCTTTGGGATCAGTCACTGAAACATTATTATGTTTATTTG
>NW_007890491.1:0-533 GCF_000696425.1 Galeopterus variegatus
ACTTCCTGACTCTCTCACTGAAGATTTTCTCTACCTGATAGCTACATACCAAAGTTACAAACACACTCAGGAGCACAGAGAAGATGGTCAAACGATCGGAGAGCATCCCGCTGCATGTCTCAGGAGGGAAAAAAGAAGGTGAATTTCCCAGTCTTTGGAAGAAGACATTGTTGACTCAGAACTACGCAACATGGAGTTCTCAGGATCAACCAAGTGTTTCTCCTAAACTGTCCTTTATGAGACAAGTCCCGCAGAATATGTGGGATATTCTCCAGGAGCCCACCTATTAATCAAAAACTGCCTATCAGAAAGCCCATTTGTCCTGAGATCTGCTTCCCAGCAATAGTCTCTAACCAAGGGCCCCCATCCATGACAACAGGGTGGAGTCCAAGGCAGAACCACCCCAGGCCCTGTGAGAGCAACTTTCAGCTGTCCCCACACAGAACATCAGAGGCTTGGGGAGCCCACGCTCCCAGAACCACAGGTGTGCTCCCAGCACTGCAGGTGTCCTCCCAGAACCACAGGCGCACTCC
>NW_007890492.1:0-533 GCF_000696425.1 Galeopterus variegatus
AGGGACTACATCTTAGTCATTTTGAAATATAGGTACTTGCACTGACTCAGTAAAAGTTCTGCAAATATCTATTGTTTGATCTAAGTAATATAATAATAATAAATATATTTTTAAAGGGTATTTTTTTAAGAACCCAGAATATTTTCTCTATTATTATCATATTCTATGACTCTAAAGTAGTGGGATGTTCTTTATAACTAACACCCCAAAACATACATGCTGAAAGTGAGCGATCATTCGGCACTGTTACCCATAGAGATGATGGTTCACTTATGCCATTGATGACAGGATGACTCAAAATCCTTTTATGACTCCTCTATTGAAATAGACTTCAGGATCTATTCATGAGGCACAAAAGAAAAATTGATCTCATTATTGTTCCAATCAGACTTTGACTCCGAGCAGCATTCCTTGGCTTTGCTTGCCCACCTTATTTACAAAACTTGGCTCTGAATGAGTTTAGGTTGTTTTCAAAACCAATTCACCTTGAAAGGATAAAGATATACCCCTTACTAAAATTATTTGTAAAAATG
>NW_007890493.1:0-533 GCF_000696425.1 Galeopterus variegatus
TGATTCAAAACCTTGGGCAGATGGAAGGTCAGAAGAGCGTCAGGGTCTAGTCAGGAATCACAGTCCATATCAGGGATTTCAATAGAGGGAACTAATTACAAAAGGCACCTCGTCTAGAAAGATAGGAACAGAGGAGGAGGTGGGCTGCCCTGCGGGAACAGGGATGTCAGAGGCACTGCCAGTGATACTGCCCACAGCAGAGCAAGAGAGGAAGATGTGTCCTGTCCGTCTCCTTTCTCCTGCTCTCCAGTCTCCTACCAGCACCTCCTTTGGTCAAACCTAGCCTGAGAACCAGTGTGCCTAGGTCAGCCCCTTGCAGTACAGAAGAGAGCAGGGGAAGGGTGGAGAATGGATCCAAGTACGCACAGGCGAGGGGAGCCGCAGACAAGCACCCAGCTGCTCTATGTGGACTCTCTTATTTAATCTTTGCAACAACCCACTTGGGTAGGTAAGTTTTCCTGATTCTACATATGAAGAAAGCTCAGAGAGGTTAAATAACTAGCCCAAGGTCACACAGCAATTTAGTGGTGAAG
>NW_007890494.1:0-533 GCF_000696425.1 Galeopterus variegatus
TGAAAAAACTTCTTAAAGTATAGAAAGAAGGATCTTGTTATATAGAATGAAGAAAAGGAGCTAAGCGGGAAAAGGGGCTGGGAGGATGAAAATGTCCATTGCTGCATCTTAGAAGACTTCAGCTCAAGGCAGGGACTGAGACCAAGAGTGGTCATCCTGAGAACTGTGGGGAGACCCACCACTGGACATGTGATGACAAAGTGTGGAATAGATGAAATCATACATGGCAATGAAAATAGAGCCTCAGGACTTCTCAACATCCATGTGATATTTTGGATCCACCCAATGACTTATGGGCCTCTGGACAAAAAGAGGGGATGGGAGGAGGGAAGACAGCAGGATGAGAACTAAGCACCTTTATCCCTTTATCTACCACCTGGAGCTCCATGCTCAGCATGCTGCATAAAGCTCTCGGCCAACATTCATGACCTGCGTGTTTCATTATCACCACTGTACACAAGAAAAACTAGAATTGCAGTTAAAGAAACTGGATTGGGAAAATACTGCTAGTTACCCAAGATGACTGATACCCA
>NW_007890495.1:0-533 GCF_000696425.1 Galeopterus variegatus
ATTTTCTTTAGAATTTAGAATGATAAGTAACTTGGAACCAAAAACTAATCCGTAGGGAAGAGCTACCAGTTTATCTTTGTGAAAACAAGAGACGAGTTCCTTCTAAGTTATATTGAAAAAAATGTCTTAGATTTTATTAGCTTTACAAATGACAAAGAATTAGTATGCAAGTCCTCTACTTTTGAAAACCCATTCTAAGTTCACTAGTTCCATAAGCCCAAAGGAGTGAGTCTTGGGCAATGTTAATACCAAGCCTGTTCTTGCCTTTCCTGATGTAAATTCTACTGTGAATCTTTTCACCAAATACATCGTGCTCATTTTTGTTAAAAACGTTAGCTAACTCCCTTTTATGATCTCTACAAAAGTTCTAAACCTAGTAATTCATTATCAATAATAGTATCTACCATCCTAGACTTACAAACTAATTTTATGCTGTACAGATTTGAAAAAAGCCCTGTAAATTTCCCCAACATGACAAAGGTTTCCCCAACATGACAAAGCATTTACCGTGCTTAGCTTTAAGATGTCAACAA
>NW_007890496.1:0-533 GCF_000696425.1 Galeopterus variegatus
AGCAGCAGGAAATAAGAGTTTCATTAGGGTTAAATTAATCTGTTTCCAGCACATTAATGAAGCAAAACAAAATAAGCTGTGCTTATCTTTAGGGACCCTTGCTTGAGCGAGAGTCCTAGTGATGAAAGTAACTTATTTCAGCAGAAATTGTTAAAAGTCCACTGCATCTTTCCAATCAATCGTCTTCATCTCATCACCCTTCATTTGGACAATGTTGGAGTGACCAGGGACATTAGTAAGATCACCCAGAAGGAGGTTGGGTCAGAGGTACATTTAATTTCAGATTAGTTGGATAGTGTTAGGTTGTTTGCAGTTCCTTCTATGTCAAGTTAACTTATTGTTAGCCCTTTTTGTGTAGAAATTGATTCCTTCGTCGCAGGGCCATGACACACATGTGCAGTAGAGGGCGAGTTTAGCAGTATCAGTGTGTCCCTGAGCTTGGAGCACCCAAGTCATGTGTGCAGTGGTGGGGCGGCTCCTTGTAACACATACAGATAGAAGCTAGTCTATGGAAAAATCTCTCAAATTGTCCA
>NW_007890497.1:0-533 GCF_000696425.1 Galeopterus variegatus
TTTTTAAGACTTTTCCCTTTGAATTGACTTAATCCCATTTTGCACATTCTTAAACTGGAGTTACAGAGCTCTCTAACCAGTAAAATCTACCACTGATCAAAGTTGGTGCTGAGTGTTAACAACAAATAAAGTGTGATGTACTGAGTTTTTAAATTTATACTTTTCTTCTTTCCCTGCAGTGAAAGTAATTACTTGGATCAAAGTAAATGTTCCTATGCTCCCTGAAAGGAATTCCCTCTCCCCCCCATAGATATTACTGTTATCCTCACTGTGGGCTAAGGAAATTATTAAGAATTTAGTTTAATAAATTCTTGGGTAGCACAATATATAGGAGTTTGGAAGGGAGATATAGTTCTAAAGATCTTTTCAAAAGTTTGTACCTTTTGATAGTTTTAAGCTGTAAGAGTTATTCTCAGAAGTTTGTTGTTTTTGCTTTTAATGTCTTTGTTTGTAGGGGAATGGAGGTGTCTCAGGTTTTTATTACATGTACGGTCTTAGTTCTCTATGCTTAATGATTATAGGAATGGGTAGAT
>NW_007890498.1:0-533 GCF_000696425.1 Galeopterus variegatus
CTCAAATTCAACAACACCATCAATCAACCAGGTATAATGGACGTTATAAACTACTTCATCCGACAGAAGAATACACATTCTTCTCAAGTTCACATGCAACATTCACCAAGATGAAACATGTTCTGGGCCATAAAATATACCTAAACAAACTGAAAAAATAGAAATCATTCAATGTCTAGTCTCAAAGCATGATGGAATTAACTAGAAATCAAGAATGGAAAGGTAACTGGAAGAATCTCAAAATACATAAAGATTAAACAGCGTACTTCTGTATGATACACGGGTCAAGAAGAAATATCAAGATATTAAAGTATTTTGAACTACATCAAAATGAAAACATCAAAATTTGTGGGATGCAGCCAAAGCAGTGCTTAGAGAAAATTGTATAGCATTGGGTACATATGAGAGAAAAGAAGAAAGACCTAAAATGAAGACTGTAAGGTTGACTTTAGGAAACCAGTAAAGAAGAGCAAATGAAATCCAAAGTAAGCAGGAGAAAAGAAATAACAACAATCAGAGGAAATATCAATGAA
>NW_007890499.1:0-533 GCF_000696425.1 Galeopterus variegatus
TAACCCTTGACTTGGTGTTGTCAGCACCATGCTCTCCCAAGTGAGCCATGGGCTGGCCCTTTAACACAACTTTTAAGGGAGTGGCTTGGCCTGAGAAACTCCAGTCCTGGCAAATGAAAGCCTATGACTGATCAACCCCTATGGCAATGTCCTGGCCCTAAATAATACCAAAAGGAAGTCTTCAAAATCCTCCTAAGATTTGGCAACAGATTACAATGGATAATGGACCCTCCAACACGGCAGAGCAGCCAAACTGACCTCACTCTATGGAAGCAGGGAATCCTTGCTCTTCTTGGCCCACAGGATGTAACACATACCATGGACCATTGGCTGTTTCCTCTCCTCTCCTTTTCCAAATAGATTGCTTATAATTATTTTGTTTTCCTTCCATCAGTGCACCAAAGCATTTGGGGCTGGTTAACTTTAGTACTTATCTATAGCAGTGTTTCTCAAACTTTTTGGTCTTAGAACCTCTTCATACTCTTAAAAATTATTAAAGATGTGAAAGAGCATTTGCTTATGTGGGTTATATT
>NW_007890500.1:0-533 GCF_000696425.1 Galeopterus variegatus
AACATTAGTTTCATCTATAGCTTTGATCCATAGTTTTTTTGCTGGCTTCTTTACCTTTAGTTAAAACATATTATTTTGTCCTTTTTCTGTTACCTTGTTCAATAAAGGAAACATTTTAATTCTTAATTTTCTCATTTATCATCCTAACTAAAATTTCCTAGTTTTTTGTGGGTATATTGGGGCAGCTAGCTGGTACAGGGATTGAACCCTGGACTTTGTTTTTATCAGCACCACATTCTAAACAACTGAGCCAACCCACCAGACCCTAAAATTTCCTATTTTTGGACAATGTATCTTCTGATTAATAATTGAGTAAGTTTGCCACATGCCCTCAAACAACTTGGTTCTTCCAGTCGTTCACAGCAGTTCTTCCCAAATGTGCCTTGTTATAATACGCACTGCATGAGGCGGGGGTGGGGTGTGGTTTGCTCTCTTACCCAGAATACACATTCCTGGCCTCCACTGGAAACTTAAAGAATCAGAAACTCAGTGAGAAATCTATAATTTTAACAAGTGCCAAGGAGTCTTATGAC
>NW_007890501.1:0-533 GCF_000696425.1 Galeopterus variegatus
CTGCGGTCTTTCTTTCCTGCCTTCCTTTCTCTCTTAGCTCCCACATATGAGTGAGCACATGAGTTATTTATCCCTCTGTGCTTTGCTTGTTTCACTCAACATAAGTTTCTCCAGGTTCATCTATGTTGTTGCAAATGGGAGTATTTCATTCTTTTTAATGGCAGAGTAGTATTCCATGCTGTATATATAACACAGTTTCCTTATCCAATCATCTATTAATGGACATTTAGGTTGGTTTCATATCTTGGCTATTGTAAACAGAGCTGCAATAAACATGGGAGTACAGGTATCTCTGTGACATGATGATTTCCATTCCTCTGGATGTATACCCAGAAGAGGGATTGCTGATTCATATGGAAGATCTATCTATAGTTGTTTGAGACACCTCCACATTGTTTTCCAAAGTGGTTGTACTAATTTACAGTCCCACCAACAGTGCAGTAGTGTTTCCTTCTGTCCACACACTAACCACCATTTGTTATTCACCATCTTTTTGATCATGGCCAGTCTAACTGGAGTGAAGTGGTATCTCA
>NW_007890502.1:0-533 GCF_000696425.1 Galeopterus variegatus
TTAATCACCTATATCTCCTATAAGCGGGAATGTCACTATCTTATAGATAGATTAGACTAGGAACAAGAAGAATGTTTAATTCATTAGAGGGCAAGGATTAATTGAAAACATGATCAATAAATAAGACATTGGGAAAAGACTGCAGAGGACCTTGAATATCAGTCTAATGAGGATAAACTTAAATATATACATCCGTTGATCACTCATTTGTCAACAAATATTCATTGTGTACCAACCATATGGCAAGCTCTGTACTAAGCCCTTGATATTCAATGGGAAAGAGTCTTTACTCTTTCAGAGGTCAACTTCTAATTTCCTTTCATTTAAGAAGGACATGTTTTTGTGTACCACAGTGACAAATGGAAGTGATAGTTTGTTAACTGAAATTTTTTGAAAGTTCTGTTGTGGATATTCCCCTGATAATCTGACAGTTTCTAATGATCACTTTTTAATATTCATCTGTATATAATGTTTCCATTATTAATTAGAATTTCTGAATGTTAACATCACTATGACAATTCAGGATATATTTT
>NW_007890503.1:0-533 GCF_000696425.1 Galeopterus variegatus
AACTACTCCTGGTTTCTCTTGATTAGTGTTAGTATGTTATCTTGTTTTCCACTTTGTTTTTAATTTATATGTATCTTTATATTTAAAGTGGGTTTCTTCTAGGTTCATTCATGTTGTCACAAATGGCAGGACTTTCATATTTGCTGAGCCTTAATAATATCCCGCTGTAGTTATATACCACATTTTTTTCATCCACTTGTAGGTTAATGAACATCTGGGTTGTTTGCTTATCTTAACTATTGTGAATAATACTGCAGTGAACAAGAATGTGCAAATATCTCTTTGAGATCCTGATTTTAATTCACTGCAAATCTACCCAAAAGTGGGACTGCTGGATCATATGGTAGTTATGTTTTTAATTTTCTGAGAACACTCCATACTATTTTCCATAGTGCTTCATCATTCTGTATTCCCACCAGCAGTGTGTAAGTTTCCGATTTCTCCACATCCTCGCTAACACTTGTTATTTTTTGATGATAGCTATCCGAACATGTGTGAGGTAAAATCTCATTGTATTATTCTAAGTGAATTAA
>NW_007890504.1:0-533 GCF_000696425.1 Galeopterus variegatus
GGGCTCCCAGTTTTTTGGCTCTGTGTCCAGTGTGGCAGTTTCATCTCAAGCTGCTGCAGCCCCAGCAGTGGGCTGAGTGGGTCAGCACCAGGCCCAGGCTCTGGCCAGCCACCGACTGGGAAACATCACTGTTAGCTTGATGGTATTTCATCCAGCTTAATTATATATTTTTTCCTTTTAAAAATTTTCCTTTCCTTTTTTGTTTTATACAGGTGGGGAGCATAAGGAAAAGAAATTGCCCCTTTGTTTGGCAGGAAGGAACACATGGGCTGGAGTGGGGGGGCTCCAGCAAGAATCAAGACGTGGGACTCTCCGGGACTTGTTTCTATCTCTCCCAGTGCAGGGCCCTGGGCGGGGTCTGTTGATGAGGCATCTGTGGGTGGGAGGGACTACGAATCATAGCAGGCCTCCCCAGGTCAGTTAGAGCCAGCAGACGGCTGCTGGAAGGGGGCAGGGAGGAGGAAACATGTCAAAGGATGGGCTGCCTTGGCCCTTGTGGTGCCTGGGTACATGCCGAGTATGTCTTTCTAACA
>NW_007890505.1:0-533 GCF_000696425.1 Galeopterus variegatus
AATGAAACAAAAATATGGTACTTTGCAAAGATCAATAAAATTGATAAAACTCTGGCCAGATTGGTTAGGGAGAAAAAAGAAAGGAAACACAAATTAACAATAAAAGAAGCGAATGAGAGGATATCACTATAGATACCAGCGATATTAAATGAATAACAAGAGAATATTATGGTCAACTATATGCTAATATATTAGACAACTTAGTTGAGGTGGACAAATCTCTTGAAAGACACAAATTACCGAAGCTCATTAAAGCAGAAATAGATAACCTTAATAGCCCTATATCTATCAAGAAATTGAATTTGTCGCTAAAAACTTTTCCACAAAGGAAACTCCAGATGAACTGCATTGATGAATTCTACCAAACACTTGATGAGTAAATAATATCCATTCTACAAAATTGATGAAAGCACCAATCCACAGATTCAAAGAGCTAAACAAATTACAATCAAAATTAAAAAATAAATAAAGTTGGGCCGGCCCGGTGGCGCACTGCTACAGTGTGCCGCTTGGGAAGTGTGGTGGCGCTCCCG
>NW_007890506.1:0-533 GCF_000696425.1 Galeopterus variegatus
GTTAGTTAGTTTTTATGATTATGATTCCTGGACACTGTTTTATTTATTTATTTTTCTTCCACTTTTAATTGTGGTATAACATAATGATTGCCATTTTAAGCATTTTTAAAAAATTGATACAATAGCTATATTTTTATTTTTTGTTTGTTTCTTTTTAAAGAGTACAATTCAGTGGTTTTTAGTGTGTTTAAAGTTGTGCAAATCTTAAAACAATCAACTTTTGAAAATTTTAATTGCCCCCAAAAGAAGCCACATACCCTTCAGGAGTCATTCCCCATTTCCTTTTGTTCTCTCTCAGCCATAATCTACTTTTTGTTCATATAGATTTGCCTGTTCTTGACATTTTATATAAATGGGATCATACAACATGTGGTCTTCTGTGACTGGCTAACTTTCACTCAGCCTGTTTTCAAGTTTCACCCACATTGCTGCATATTATCAGTACTATATTCCTTCCTATTGTCAAATAATACTCCATCATATGGACATTTTATTTATCCATTCATCAGTTGGTGAACATTTGGATTTCTTCC
>NW_007890507.1:0-533 GCF_000696425.1 Galeopterus variegatus
TATAAACTACAAATATCTGTTTTGGAATTTTTTAAAAAATCTGTTATGTGCTTTTGTTCAGACAGATTATGTATATGTATGTGTGTGTAGGCACACATACATTTTTATGGCTGTGAATACTTGACAGGAGTTTTAATAAATGTGTAACACTGAACACTGTGAGCATAAATGGATGTGAAGAACTGTTTACTTTCCTAATATTTTGGCTATTATATTTAACAAATATACACATGATGTGAAAATAGTCTTTTTAAATTACATGGATCTTTTTAATGGGACTCTTGCTTTAAGATATAAACTAAAAAGAGAATTTTCACATCCACCTCTAACGATTAAGACAGTGTCCTTCTTTATCTGTGGGGGATGCATTTCACCTCCAGTGGATGCCTGAAATTATGGATAGTACTGAATATACATACCTAAGATAGAGTTTCCTGGACGTACACACCTATGATGAAGTTCCATTTATAAATTAGTCAGAGCAATAGATTAACAATCATAGCTGATAGTAAAATAGAAGAATTATAACAATA
>NW_007890508.1:0-533 GCF_000696425.1 Galeopterus variegatus
GGTCAGTAAAAAAGACAAAAAAAAAACATAATATCTTAAGACAGCTTGGATTCAAATTTCTGTTCCTGCACTTAGGAGCCATTTGACCTCAGAGAAGTTATTTAATCTTTTTAGGCCTCAGTTTCCTGATCTTTGATGTGGAGATAAAAGGAATAGCTAGTTCATGAGGTTTTACTCACTCTTTCAAAAAATATGTACTAATGTTGTTCTCTGAGCACTGCAGTAGGTGTTGGGGATACCGCCAGCAAGATGAAATTATTATCCTTTATAATGCACTTATAAGAAGAGTATTTGGCATATCATTAGTGCTCCTGGACCCCAGGGAGCTAGCTCAGAGGCTCTTAAATTAGTTTTAATATTAGAATCACCTAGTGAGTGTTCACAATGTATGGTTCTCTAGACCCACCTCCCAAAGATTTGACTTAATTTGCCCAAGGTCTTCTTCCTCAAAGTGTGCTCCTGGTATCAGCAGTTCCACATCACCCAGAACCTGTTAGAAATGCAGAAGATTAAACACCATTTTAGGTGTTTTT
>NW_007890509.1:0-533 GCF_000696425.1 Galeopterus variegatus
GTCAATATTACTAATGTGTCTCATTAGATATATTTAACTTCTTGAGAAAACTCTTAAATAATTTTTTAGCCTGATGGGCATTTAAGCTGGAAGGCAAGAAAGCCTGAAATCATTTTTAGGGAAGACTACTGAAATGTCTACTTACTCATTCTATTTTAGTTCAGTCAGAGAAAAAAAATGTGGAGGGGAGAATTTTACTCAAATATTTAATGGAAGCCTCGATTAAAGTGTAAGACAGACTGGGGAGGGGGGTGGGCAAGTTGGAATGAAATAGAAAGTGTTCTAACAGAAACTTCTTCCTTTTTGAAGCCCAAATATTTTGAGCTTACTTTGGAATTTCTACCTTCCAGGCCTAATTCCACTTTCTGAAGTCACTCAAAATAAGACTCATTAACACTCCTCATGACAACCTTTCATTTTTCCTTGAAGCCGTTAAAAACTGGGTTGCCTGCATCAGAGAATGCACATGGTAATTCAGAAGTGATTTTAGAGCAGTGGCCAAGGAATCCTTCTGTAGTGGTTCCCCAGTGGAG
>NW_007890510.1:0-533 GCF_000696425.1 Galeopterus variegatus
AAAACAGTGACCTACCCCCCTACTCCTGCATTCACAGTTGTCCCTTTCCCCAGCCTTTTCTGCAAAAGAAAGGATAACTTTTGATGTGTGTGTGTGTGTGTGCGCACGTGTGTGTGTGTGTGTGTGTGTTTCATACCCATTGAACTCTTGCTTAGTTTGGGCTTTCCGCAGGTCCCATATGAGAGATAAACATGCCACACAGTCTTTTAACACTGTTCCTGCCTTTGGAATCAAGAGATTCACATTTTGCAAGTTTTTATGTATTCCAAGAGTATTTCAGGCTCTTTATGAAATACACAGTCAAGCATCCTTCTGCAAGCATGCTGTGTAAAAACACATAGTTTTACAACTCTTATTGACTATTCTCTGTTCTGGTTTTTTAGACATCTCTTATCGTATATAAATATTCTTCATAAACTGTTTTGCATTATTCATTTTGTTTTATTCACAACACATCTTTCTGAAAATGTTAACATTATATTCTCACATTCAAATTAGATTTGATATTGTGGCATTTCTTTTGATGACGATCT
>NW_007890511.1:0-533 GCF_000696425.1 Galeopterus variegatus
TGAGGATCTATTCAGTTCACATCAGGGGCATCTGTCAGAAGAACCTGGATAAAAATGGTAGAACTCAAGGCTGCAGAGGAGAGCTGGCAAAGGTAGGATTGCATTTTTAGGGATACTGCGGGAGAGGCTCAGCTTCTTGGTCCATTTACTAGAATTCATATGTGAAGAAGATGTGAATCTCAATAACAGGTAGAACCTAGTTTTGCTGACTTAGCCTCAAAAGACTTGTAGCAAGATTAGCTTGATGCTAATTTTTCCTTAAAGAACAATACTGATCTAAATCTAAGGAAGCTGAGTTTGCAGACAGGAAGGGGGAGATTGGGTAGAGGACTATTAGATGCCCCCCTCACTAGAGAAAGAGAATGAAGACAGAAAAGTAGTCAAATTGTGATAATCCCAGAGGCCAGTTTCACAAATCTTCTATCACCAAGACTGTGGGAAATCTCATTAATGTCTTTAAGTGGTGTATGGCGCTTGGAGCCAAAGATTCCTCCATAGAATGTAAAGCTTCTTCTTGTGAGATGTGTAATACC
>NW_007890512.1:0-533 GCF_000696425.1 Galeopterus variegatus
ATACACATGATTAACATTTAAAAATGCAT
Source organism: Galeopterus variegatus (assembly GCF_000696425.1). Taxonomy (NCBI): domain Eukaryota; kingdom Metazoa; phylum Chordata; class Mammalia; order Dermoptera; family Cynocephalidae; genus Galeopterus; species Galeopterus variegatus. The sequence goes on from NW_007890512.1 coordinate 30, forward strand.
ATCAAAGAGTTCATCTCTTGCATAGGAATAAAAATTGTGACACCGGCCATTATAAGGTATTAAAAAATTCATGGCAACTTTTGAAAAAGAAGGAATGTTATTAACCTTGGTGTCTTGACCAAATTACAATTCTAATAATTACATTTGTCTTCCCTAATCTCCTTTTCAACTTTCAATTGGATAGTGTATTCTTAATGGATTTCATTACCCAAGTTCCCTTAGGATTTAAAATAGAACTTATCTTCCAAGACTGGGTCCAGTGCAAATTTATGTTCTCTAACTTCAATTGAGCTGTCACTGAAACTCTTCAATTGTATGTGCGTTTAATTCATTTCTCTTTTTTTGTTTTTGCTTTTTCACTTTGGCTCTTCCAAACCATTTCCATTGTCTGCAAGACTCAAATACACATTTCAGCTCAGCAATTATTTTTGAGTGCCAAATATGCACCACTATCCTATGCTCTGAGATCCCAAGATCAATTTGGTATTGATTGTTATGAGCTTC
>NW_007890513.1:0-533 GCF_000696425.1 Galeopterus variegatus
AAATAATTTTATCTTATAGGGAGAATGGTGGGAAAGAAATTTCTTTTAAAAATTAATTTCAGGGGCCGGCCCGGTGGCGCACTGCTACAGTGCGCCGCTTGAGAGCACAGCGGCACTCCCGCCGAGGGTTTGGATCCCACATACAGACCGGTTCCCGCTCACTGGCTGAGCGAGGTGCGGACGCGACACCGAGGGTTGCGATCCCGTTGCCAGTCCCGGTCCGGTACGGGCGTGACACTGAGGGTTGCGATCCATTGCCAGACACGAAAAAAGACAAAAAGGAAAAATAAATAAATAAATAAATAAATAATAAAAATTAATTTCATCTTTTTAAAAAGGATGCATTCTATATCACTTTGTTGTATGCATCTTTTCCACACAGGTGGAAGTAGGTGAAAGTAATTATTTTCTGTTTCGAACACTGAAAAAAATCTATAGAGAACAGGTTCTAACACTCACGCCAAAAGGACTGATATTCTTTTTTTTTTTTTTTCCCCTTTTTGTCTTTTTTCGTGACCGGCAACGGATCGCAA
>NW_007890514.1:0-533 GCF_000696425.1 Galeopterus variegatus
GACAGATGGGTATTTAGATCTATCACAACGAATTGGCTTGAACAATTGCGGGAGTTGCCTATGCAAGCCTGAAGTACATAGAACAGGCAGGATGGGAAAATCCCAGACAGGCTGGAACTCCAGGAGTTAAAGCATGAAGTCTGTGGGCTCTGTAAAGACCTCGCCCTCTTTTAAGGGCTCACCTGATAAGGTCAGCCCCATCTAGGATACTCCCTTTTGATGACCTTAAAGTCAACTGGTTAGGGACTCTAACCATATCTGCCAAATCCTTTCCTAGCAGCACCTAGATTAGTGTTTGATGGAAAACTGAGCCAAGTTGCCACATTAAAAAAAAAAAAAAAAACAAAAAAAAAACATTACTTATGGAATTAAAGCAAACTGAGTTTTAAAGTCTAATTTTCAATGTGGATAAAAGAAGTCTGACAATCTTATTTATTTATTTTTTTCAGCTGAAAGAGTTAGCAAAGATATTCAGCATGACTTTTAGCAACTCATTGTTAGTCCTCCGTTGGATTTGTAGGGGATGTACAGTT
>NW_007890515.1:0-533 GCF_000696425.1 Galeopterus variegatus
AAGTCCCATGGAGACCATGTGCCTCATGGTGCCAGCACATGACTGAGCAGGTAGGCCTTGCTGACACCAGACCTCATCCCCAGCCCAGCAGAGTGTGTACCAATGAGAGAGGCACCCCACTGGAGAGGCCCAAGTCCAACGGAGACCATGTGCCACGCGGCACCGGCGCGTGACCAAGCAGGTAGGCCTCGCCACCACCGGACCCAATCCCCAGCCCAGCCAAGTGCACACTGACCAGAGAGGTGCCTCCCTGGAAAGGCCCGAGATCCACAGAGACTATGCACCCCACGGCACTAGCTTGTGACCAATTAGGTAGGCCTTACCACTGCCAGACCCCATCCCCTGCCCAGCCGAGTGTGCGCTGACCAGAGAGGTGCCTCAATGGAGAGGCTTGAGACCTGAGGTGAACAAACACCTGAGGCACCAGCAGGCAACAGAGCAGACACTGAGACAGCTGTGCCAAATTGGCAGCCCAAGCAACATCCTAGCCAGACAATAGTGTCAAACCAGTGGACCATGAAATCCCATGCCAC
>NW_007890516.1:0-533 GCF_000696425.1 Galeopterus variegatus
AGTTCCAATGAGGGTGCAGCCAGGCACACAGCTGTAGGACACTTCCTGTCCAGTTCCTTATTGTTTTTGTTATAATTACCATGGTGGATATGTGGAAGTGGTAGAGACAAGATATAGGACCTGAGAAAAGAATTGGACCAGAAGGCCTTTTATTTCTGAAAAAAAGAACTTTCTTGTATACATCTTATAGCCAGCTTGGAGTTGATGGGGGTAGGATGCAGGTGCTCAAGTCCACTCTCCTGAGTATAAGGAGAGACTCCTTTGGGTGAGGTGGAGGGGGGCTCATATGCATTACCTTTCAGACATGATGAACCATGCCACGGTCTGTTTTCTCCATCCTGACCTACACCAGGAAGCACTGGACCCTGTCATTATTTTCCACTTCATTCGAGTCAGTGGGTCTGAGACGTTCTCTCACCAATTTTTACCACCAACATTTACCACTTCCTTCCACTCCCAAAACAAAGTTGATGAGGTGTCTGAGCTTTCTGAAGGGGGCTCCCAATATTGCTAGGTTTTTATAAAGTCAGACA
>NW_007890517.1:0-533 GCF_000696425.1 Galeopterus variegatus
CAGGCCAGCCATCTCTGCTTGGCGCGGCTCTGCACTGAGACGTGCCATATGCTTACCTTGATGCGGGGCACCCCGGGGCCTGTGGACCGGCCTACAATCCCACTTTCACCGTGGATCTCAGATGGGGCTGGTAGCGTGGGGAGCCCCCGGCCAGCGTCAGGAGGGCAGGGAAGAGGAGCCTGCCCAGATCGTCTCTCCGCCACACCCTAGGCGTCGGCCGCAGGTAAACTCCCTGTTTCTGGGAGGCAGATTCCATCTCTGGGGGCCTCAGTTTGGAAGAACCCCTAACTGATTTCTGGTGGGGAGAGGGGAGCCGGGAGAACTCTCGAGCTACATTAATGTTACTAGTGAGCTCTCCCGAAGGGCTGACCCATGCTGGGGGGAGTCAAAGAGGAATTGTGTGTTGAGGGACCCTCCCCCGAGTAGTTCACTCCCGGCAGTCGGAGAGACTGGACACCTGCTGGGCAGGGTTGGGCAGGGCACAACTTTGATGACTCAACTGAAAGACAAGGTTTGTAGAAGACACGCATCAG
>NW_007890518.1:0-533 GCF_000696425.1 Galeopterus variegatus
ACATATATATGTGGGGAGTGTGGGAATGGTGCGGGAATATCCCGATCCTGACAAGTGTAGGTACCAGATGACTGCAGAACATCAGTCCAGAAGGCACAAGGACCATAACTGGAAGCCTCAAGCACACAGTTAATTCCCGAGAAAGCCTGCAGTAGAATCTCGATGCCTTGCATCTGAGGCATCTTTCATTACACCACAACACTAGGTTTTATAAAGACGGCAGTAGCAACGTTTAATTAGCAAGTGGCAAGGTTTTTTTGGCATTGTTTCTTTAAACATATCAGTACAGTTTCCACTACTTGTGTAAGATTTTCCCGGTAACTACACTTACCTGTCCTGTATGCAGCTTAATTTGTATTAAACATTTCATCAAATAGTCTTAGCATTGTGGTCATTAAAATCTGCCCCTACAGGAAAGGAGAACAAGACTGTGGCTGTCGGACTTACCTAGAGATGTGCCACACTGTGGTGCGCACGGGTGTCTTTCTGGGATTTCATAGAGATCTTAAGCTGCAGGTGGCAGCAACTCTATT
>NW_007890519.1:0-533 GCF_000696425.1 Galeopterus variegatus
AGAGAACTGCAGATGGGGCATGCCTCTAAGGTGAGACAAGAGCAGGAGTGAAATTCCTGTTTTTTCCATCTGAACTGTCCCATGGAGGGAGGGATATTATCTCTGAATGACATGGCCAGGTTTCCACAAACGCTTTCTAACACCAAAATTTTGACTACCAAGAAGTTTACTAGTTAAACAATCTGTGACCTGACTCCTTTCAAATTGCACTGTTTTGTAGGTTACTGCAAAATTTACTACTTAAATTACAAATTTGGGGGGTTTTTTGTTTGTTTGTTTTTGTTTTTTTTTACTTTAAGGCATGCTTAAAGCATATATAACTTGAACTATCTATAACAGAAAATTAATTAAGCCAACAATATGATACAGGAGTTTATTCATTTATTTTTTTATTCTCCACATATTTGAGCATCTGTGATTTTCCAGGCCACTGTATTAGACTTGAGGCCAGAAATATGAATAATACTGAGCCGCTGTCTTCAAGGATTTCATGGTCTATTAGGAAAGAGAGACGTATAAATAGATAAATTGCA
>NW_007890520.1:0-533 GCF_000696425.1 Galeopterus variegatus
GGTGCTGATAACATCAAGGCCACAGGTTCGGATCCCTATATAGGGATGGCTGGTTGGCTCACTTGGGTGAGCGTGGTGCTGACAACACCAAGAGTTAAGATCCCCTTACCAGTCATCTTTAAAAAAAAAAAATTATAGGCAAGCTGGCTAGTACAGGTATCTGAACCCTTGACCTTGGTGTTATAACACCATGCTCTAACCAGCTCAGCTTACTAGCCAGACATAAAAATTATATTAAAAAAGAAAAATAAACATAACAAGGGAAAAATGAATCCCTAAAAATTGGAAACAATGGAGATAAAGAAATCTTACTCTATAAAAAAGAGGTGACATAACCAAACTGAGAAAATAATTACTAAAACTGACTTTAAGGTGCAGTATTTTGAACTAATCTTCCTTGTGGGTTACATTCTGTGGTTAAAAATAACTGCCAAAAAAAGTACTAAGCTTCATATAATTACTTAAAGTCTTAAATGTCATATAATTACTTATAATAGTATAACGGCTATTTATTTTGAAATTTATTATAGATA
>NW_007890521.1:0-533 GCF_000696425.1 Galeopterus variegatus
TCTTCTGGCTAAAAAATAGACTGATTCATGTTTTAAAAGAAGACATGGTCCTTGCTCACACTATGTTAAAGAACTCTTTTTTGATAAAGAAAGAATCCATTAAAACTCTTACAGTGGTCAAGATCATGCAGAAAATGGAAAAACAAGTGCTGCCTGTGAGTCATGAGGGACAAAAGAGTGGATGAATATTGCTGGAATTCAGCAACATTTTGCTGGGTGACCGCTCAGGATGCAGTAAGCGAGGAGTGGCATCTTAGGTCACCTTCTGCCAGGGTCATGGTCACCCAAATCATCTTCAAATGCCAAATCTTCCACAGGGGACTTTTTAAAAAAAATCAGTAATACCTCTGGTGAGAAACTGAAGCTGTGCCTGTTTCTGATCTAAAGTACTACAAATAGGGAAGTAGAGCTCTTCTCTATTCAGATGTCTCTGGGTTTCCATCTATACTTTCTTCCTGTCTTATTTGTGACGTTGCTCAAGTCATTTAACTATTCTGTATTTATTTGCGTTAAAAAAATGTTTAGAACTCAGG
>NW_007890522.1:0-533 GCF_000696425.1 Galeopterus variegatus
AAGGAACTCTGGTCCCAGGGACTGCTTTTCTGAAAAATAGGCTAGATGGAATTGGCAATTTTTGTTGACTACCCCAGTTAGAATGAGTTTGATACAAAAATAGCAACATGGTTTAGTGAAGAATGCAAAGATATACTGTAAAACACTTATTTTATGTTTTTACTTTTTATATAATGATACTTAATTTCAAGGAAATATTTAAATATTAAACGATGTTGAAATAATAACTTCTTCTATATTTATTACTTAAATCAAAAGTCTTAATTGTCAATATTTACTTCCAGTCTTTATCTGTATAAAATGCTGGGATTTAAGTTGCTCTACCGCTTAAAGACTGTGTGAAAAAAATAATAATAATTTTAACAACACTGTAGTGTATTGAATCATGTCCCCCCAAAACTCCCTGAAGCTTGAATTGTGTCCCCCAAGTTTGATGTATTAGAAACAGACCCCACTGTGAGTGTTAAGAGGGTGGGAGATCCTATTACGATAGTAATAGAAAGGTGGAGCCTTGAAGAGGTGATTGGATTGTA
>NW_007890523.1:0-533 GCF_000696425.1 Galeopterus variegatus
ATAGGGACTCATTACTACCATTTTGCTATTTTTTCTGATTGTTTTGTGGATCTTTATTCTTTTTTTTTTTCTGGTCCTACTATATTACTTTGTAGTTGTTTTTTTCTAGCTTTACATTTTGTTTTATTACTATTTTTTTGGTATGTCTCTTTTATGTTTTTGTGTTATGGTTGCCATGAGGCTTACAAAAACATAATTTAGTTACAACAAATTATTTTAGACTAATAACAACTTAACTTCAATATCGAAGAAAAAAGAAAAAAAAAGCAAACTCCATACTTTGTCATCATCCCTCCCCCTACTGTTTGATTTTTTTTTTTTTGTTTCAAGTTACATCTTTTAATATTGCCTTTCTTTTATATGGCTATTGTATATGTTATTATCTCATTAGATTTATCCTTTAGTCCTCATGCTAAGGGTGTAAGTGGCTTATTCACCATTCTTATGACACTGAAGTATTCTTAGGTTGCCTGTGAACTTACTTTTCTAATGATTTCTGTACTTTGTTTTCTTTCTGCTCCTTAGCATTTTCT
>NW_007890524.1:0-533 GCF_000696425.1 Galeopterus variegatus
CTCTTCCTGGTTCTTCAGTGTTCCCACTAAATCTGTGAACATCTTAACAGCCTTTCAAAACCTTTATTTGCTGCTTGAATCATCAAGAGTCAGTTCATTTGCTAGCAACTAAAACTTTTTTCAGATTGGCATGGAAATTAGTTCTAGGAGTGGTTGCACATAACAAATCGTCATGCAGAAGATCTGGAATTGGTTCTCTGGCTTGATTAGAGCTGAAGGCAATAAAAACCAGCTAGTGTTAGGGAATACAACCTTGGCACTTTATGGCCAACAGTGGTGAAGAAACTAATTTAATTATCACCTCTGGTCACCTGAAATGAAGTGCCCATTGAAGGCAAAGCATTGGAGAACTGAGTGGACTTTGCCATGAAGGGATGGCCAAATTCAAGGACTGTAAATATGGGAGACTTCTCTAACAATACCAGGAAGTCGGAAGAAAAGGACTGCCAAGCCAAAGTTTTAAAATTCTCCTAAAAAGTTATAGAATGATTTTCTGTGACTGTGCCAAAAGGAATTTTTTATGACTGTGTTAA
>NW_007890525.1:0-533 GCF_000696425.1 Galeopterus variegatus
AAAGTGAAAAGAAACAGGTGAATTTAATTTTAATATTTTATTTAGCACAGTACATCCATAACCTTATCATTTCAACATGCAATCCATAGAAGCAATTATTAAAGAGATATTTTATGTTGTTTTTCTCACTCAGTCTTAGATATTCAGTGTATATTATGTACTTGCAGCACATCTCAGTTTGGACCAGCCATTTCAAATGCTCAATAGCCACATTGACTCGTGGCTACTGTATTGGACACTGCAGTTCTAGACCTTCTTACCTACCAGTGGTTTTAATTAGATATAATTTCTGCACAGAAATCAAATTTTAATAATTAACATCTGACTTTAAAATGAGACTTGAGGTGGCACATATTTAGGTTTTTTTCTTTTAAACTACTAAAGTATTGGACTAAATGTTTGCCGTTGCAAATTGATTCTGCTTTGTATGTCTCTGATTGGTAGCAATGCTCTTTTAAATAGATACTTATTAAGTGTTTGTATAACCTTTTTTTATACATCTCTTGTACTTGCAACTAGATCTTGTCAGTATA
>NW_007890526.1:0-533 GCF_000696425.1 Galeopterus variegatus
CAGCCACAGATGATATGTAGACAAATGGATGTGGTTGTGTGCCAATAAAACTTTATTTACATAAACAAGTGGTGTGCCAGGTTTAGCCTGTGGGCTAGAGTTTGCCAACACCTAACAGGGGTTATAGCAAAACTATACAATTTCCTGGAGCTTTGGGAGAGAGTCCTCCTATAATCAAGTGGACCTCCCTCCATCGATCTCTCTTGGGACCATGTCACTCTTGGCATCCAAATATTCAGCCTTGACAATGATTCAGAGCTGGGATCAGCACATGACGGCCTCTGGGCCAAATATGGTTCACAGCCTGTTTTTATAAAGCCTGCAGAGAGTTGTAAAAAGAAACAAAGAAGAATGTGCCACAGAGCCTATGTGTGGCCCTTTGCAGAAAAAGCAAATTTTAGGAAATAGAAATGCCTTTACTGAAATTGTCATCCTCTACTGATTTTGGGTCCTGTTTGCTAATTGAATGGCTTGATTTGCCTTTTTATCAACATCCATTTTTAAAATAAAATTTTCTACCATACCGAGCTCAG
>NW_007890527.1:0-533 GCF_000696425.1 Galeopterus variegatus
ATAAGCACACACTAGATGCTCAATAAAGACACACTGATAGAACAATATGTCTATCGGGTAAATCATTTTGTCTCTCACATCAAATCATTTTAGGTGATGAATACAACTAGGTGGCAATCAGATAGGCCATCACCTTCTAGCCTTAGGTTTGGTTACTGACCTTTAGCAGCTCTAAATAACCTTCAACCAGTAGAAGAGATAACAACGTTGGTCTCAGTTGCTCCTGATCCTCCCCCCTTTTCTATGCTCTCTTCCTGTGTCTTCTTTTTGAAGGCCTCTCTCTTTTCCTCTTTTGCTCAGGTTCTTAGCACCCTCCTCTGGCCCTGTTACTAGTCAGACATTCCCATGACAGTTAAAGGTCCATTACAGTGTTTGTCTGGAGAGAGCAATAGGCATGATTTACAAATAGAAACCAAACTTTGAGCTACAAATATAGGTCTTCTATGAGCAAAATTTAAGAATTTAACTCACGAATTTGTCTTAGTCAACTCAAGCTGCTGTAACAAAATAGCAGAGACTCGGTAGCTTATAAG
>NW_007890528.1:0-533 GCF_000696425.1 Galeopterus variegatus
CACATCTAGCATGTAGGAATTCAGGTGTGCACGTTCTATGTGAAAGCCCATTGAGGCCTGTCGGGGAAAAGGCTTGTGAGAATTCTGTTTAAAAATCTCTGTCAAGAAGCGTCAGAGAGGCTCCCCCGCTTAGAATCCAGCGTAACTCACTGAACCGAAGATATGGCAGTGACAAGAGAAGTTGAGCTGCAAAGAGTTTGTTTTCAGAAAATAGAAGCGAAATCACACTGCAAACAGCATTCAAGCAGGCTTGAAAACTGTGGTGTACATCTCTGCCAAAAACACTCACTGGAGATTCAGCTTTTACAAACTACTTCAACTCTAAGTGAACAGAGAGCACAATGTGCTTCTCACATCTAGCATGTAGGAATTCAGGTTTGCACGTTCTATGTGAAAGCCCATTGAGGCCTATGGGGGAAGAGGCTTGTGATACTTCTGTTTCAAAATCTCTGTCAAGAAGCATCAGAGAGGTTTCCCCGCTTAGAATCCAGCATAACTCACTGAACCGAAGATGCGGCAGCGAGAAGAGAAGT
>NW_007890529.1:0-533 GCF_000696425.1 Galeopterus variegatus
GGGACTTAAGGTTACAATTTAGGCTAGAAGATATTCAGGGAGACTATTACTGAACTTGAGGCGTAATTAATATAGCCAGAGATTGATACAGTGACTCTTGGGGAAACAGTGAGCAGTTCTTCACTTCTAAGAATCGCCTCATATTGTTACACAGGAATATAGCGTTGTTTTCTTGCTGTACAGGAATTGAAATATGTGTAAAAGGTGCATATGGAAGCAGAGCAGTCAAAGGGGGGACTGTGCCCATGTATGAGTTTGCTAGGGCTGCCATAACAAAGTACCACAAAGTGGGGGCTTACACAAAAGAGATTTATCTTCAGTTACCATAAGATCTGCAAGGGTCCTGGAGGTTAGGCAAAGAGTTTATCTTGAACAGGGAGGAATAAACTTGGCTAGAAAGATTCACTATGGGGAAGTGAGATGAATAAGAGTGACACGATCAGACGACAGATCTGAGAACGTCTTACCCTGCGGCCAGCCCACTCTCAGGAGGTCCTCTGCAGGGCTGTTGCTGGCTCAGGCTGAGGGTGGGC
>NW_007890530.1:0-533 GCF_000696425.1 Galeopterus variegatus
CCATCCGCCTTCTCAAAAGGCTAAAGACTAAAATAAAACACCTCCTGTGTGTCTCTCTCACTATCTCTTCATTCTCTTTCTCTGCCCCATGTCTCTTTGTCTCTGTTTGTCTCTCCCTCTCTGTATCTGTGTTCCTCTCTGTCTCTGCATCTCCTTCTCTGTGTCTTTCTGTCCCCTTCTACACTTATCTACTTCTCCGTGTGTCTCTCTCTGTCTCCCTCTCTGGCTCTGTATCTTCCTTTCTCTCTCTCTAAGTGACTGTCTCCCTGTGTCCCTCTCCATTTCCGTATCTCCGTCTTTCTGCCTCTCTGTCCTTGTTTCTGTCTCTGTCTCTCTGTCTCTTTTTATCTGGATGTGTGTCTCTGGTGACTCCCTCTGTCACCTTGTCTATCTCACTCCACCCCATCTTTCTTTCTCTGTGTATCCGTCTCTCTCTATATTTGTCCCTATGTCTCTGTCTGTATCTCTGTCTTTCTGCCTCTCTGTCCTTGTTTCTGTCTTCTCTGTCCCTTTGTGCATCTCTGGTGACTCCC
>NW_007890531.1:0-533 GCF_000696425.1 Galeopterus variegatus
CTGAATCTTCCAGAACGCAGACATAGAGGGTGTCCATGTATAGCAACTTTGCCTAAGGGGGAAGGAAATTGTACTACCTGCTTTGTTTCCTGCTGCTTCCCATCGCATAGCTTTACCTGCCTCCCTTTCAACTGTGTTTGACAACAAGGTTTTTTGTTCTTGTTGTTTGTTCTTTTTTAGGAAAACTTCTGGGTTATGGCAAATAATACTTGTCATCATCTGCCCAGATCCAACTGTCCAGCCTCGTCCTCTGTCATCCTCTCTGTGCACTCTATGCTCTTCAAGTACTAAAAAACTTAGAGTCACCCCTCACGGCACCCACACCCATGCCCACCCTGCTGTTCCTTTGCTCAGGCTGTTCCCTCTGCCTGGATCAGCCTCTCCATCTGGAAAAACCCTATTATCCAAAAATCCCCCTAGAGAACAAGTGCTCACGTTGCCTTTCTTGAATTTCACAGACCCCAGACTTCATCTTTGTTGTTTAATTTGAATTTCATATATGCTTCTGTTATAACAAACACAAATATTATGAT
>NW_007890532.1:0-533 GCF_000696425.1 Galeopterus variegatus
CAATTTCAAGCCTGCAGAGACTGGCGTGAGAACAGGAGGTGGGGTCTCTGTCTCTATAGGGCCAGTCAGAATGACATGTGGGGAAGAGTCAGGAAATAGTGTCTTTGTTGCTACCATGTCACACTGCTCCCTCCCAGGATGAGGCAGCCACATTGCCGTGATCCTTCCTGTCCTTCCCTGTGCTGCTATAGGCCCAGGGTTTTTGCAGAACCTCCAGAGAGGATGGCTTCGAGGTGGTGCGTGTGCAGGGTCCTGACCGCACCCTCTTGTGAGATGGCATTCTTTCCCCTGCTGGGGGGTGGGGGTGTTGAGCATAAGAGCATCTGGGTGAGCTGCAGCCTCTAGAGCAGGGAGGGGGCGTTGATGGAGGGGCCCAGGCACACCAGCAATGACCATTATGGGAAGGCTGCTCTGCCTGCAGGGTGAAGGGGCAGACTGCCAAGCATCGAGGGCATTTCTGCAGTCGTCCCACCAAGGCTGAAGCAGGGTCTCAGGGGCGCAAGGCCCCCCCGCCCCTGCCTGGGTCTCCCAGG
>NW_007890533.1:0-533 GCF_000696425.1 Galeopterus variegatus
TTTTCTGACAAAGTATAATAGTCTCAGCATTTTAGGTCCTGTTACTCAAGGTGAATTACTGAAATGAAGCACAGTTAAAACAGGCAAAAGGGCAATTTATCATTTTTAACAGCAAAGTAATGCGTCCATCCCTGTCTGCTCCCACCTCCACATTGAGGACTCTTCACCTACCACTGCTGGCTGGAGCCCTCTCCAGATCCATATCTAACCAGGTGGGTGGGATCTTACCTCAGGAGCCCATGCCCCAGCCTTGGGCCTGTGGGGTGGCAGCCTTCTTCCCTATCCCAGCTGTGGGTACTAAAGACATTCTGCCTTGGTGTCATACCGATCTCTTTGATGGGACCCTGACCTCTCACTCTCCTCCTCTCAGCCCTTCCCACCCTGGAGGTGGGACCCTGAGCACTGCAGTTCCACTTGCTGGCTCAGCATCCCCTGCAACCAGAAGGAACCAGATGACTGTGCTTGCCTGACAGGCGTATCACCACCTCTTGTAGCTGCTCTTGCCACACCTCATCACATAGGCTAGATTCCTC
>NW_007890534.1:0-533 GCF_000696425.1 Galeopterus variegatus
GAAGGGTGATTATTATGGGGAGAAAGAGCCTTGACACCAACCAGGGCTTGGTAAGGACAGTAGCTGAGGCTGGAAAGCCTGGAAAGGCCCAGAATGGAGGAGTGAAAATAAGCTCTGAAGTCATAGGTACTGAGGTTCAGTTCTGACTTAGCCACCTAATAGCTGCGTGGGTAAGTGACTTCATCTCTCTGAACCTCAGTGTCCTCTTCTATAAAATGAGAGTGATGATCTCTGCCTCCTGATGTGGGTGTGAGGATGAAGTAAGATCTTTTAAAGACACGTCGTGCAAGGTGTTCAGTAGCTGTAGTTGTCACCATTAGAAAGTAGATTACATATCTGAAGAACTGTACTGAAGGCAGAAGAGCAGGGGTGTCCTCTCGTCATTCCTGGAGTCAGGGACGCAGAGACTTTTGATAGGCAGATCTGGTTGAGCCCCACACAGGAGGCATGTGACCTGATGCGGGATGTCTCTAGAGGGGGCTGGACTCCATGTGGAGGGTCACCATGGATGCCCATGGGGTCCCTGCCTGCCT
>NW_007890535.1:0-533 GCF_000696425.1 Galeopterus variegatus
ACCTTATTTTGAAAAAGAATCTTTGCAGATGTAATTAAGTTGAGGCTCTTGAGATCATCCTCGATTAGGGTGGGCCTTAAATCCAATGACAGTTAGTCTTTTAAGAAAAGGAGAACATAAGAGAAGATACACAAAGTCAATGTGAAGACAGAGGCAGAGATTGGAGTGATGCATCTACAGGCCAACAAACATCAAGGACGCCAGCAGCCACTAGAAGATAGGAGAGAGGCATGGAAGGGACCAACCCTATGGACGTTGTACTTTTGGACTTCTGGCATACAGAACTGTGAGAGAATAAATTTCTGTTGTTTTAAGCTACCAAGTTTGTGGCAATTTGCTATAGCAGCCACAGGAAATTAATACAATGGTTAGCAATACAAATAAATATGAAGAATGAAAATTAGAAAATGAGAACTTAAGAATAAATTATGATGACCTGGGATATTTAAACTACAATTTTCACACGAGAAGACTAGGGGTTAGCTGCCACTTAATTCTGTCTTGATCATCCAGCATTTATTTATTATTTAGTA
>NW_007890536.1:0-533 GCF_000696425.1 Galeopterus variegatus
GTTACTGTTGGACTCCAAAGTCTATGATCTTTAATTATATTCCAGTAATGGTTTTCTCACTAATTTTCATCAGTATATTTTTGAAATCTTTAAAAATAAGCAGTGGCTTGTAAATCTTATACATCGTATGCATTTTATAGAAGAGGAAAATGAAGTAGACCCAGATATAAGTATATATCTGACAAGGCTGTAATACATGTAGCACACAATTATTTTAGTTGCCATAAGATCTTAGGCTCTTCTATGTTTGAAGAAAGAGCTGACTCCAGGTATGGGAATATTCAAGAGGAACCTTTTTATCTGATCATGTAAGGGAACAAGAAAAATTTCAAAGATTCTTGAGCTATGTCAAAAGGATTGAAGAGTCAATTTGAAAAGATCCTACTGGAAAAATATGGAAAAATTTAAGCATTAAAAACGTAATAACTATAATGGGTTAAAATGTATCAAATATATTTATATCCATGAATGCATAAAAATTAATATATACATAAAAAACTAATCTGTCTCATTGGAAGATTCTAGTGTAACTA
>NW_007890537.1:0-533 GCF_000696425.1 Galeopterus variegatus
TGATAATAAAATTAAAAGTTGTAACCAGTCTCCTGTTCCCCAACTAAGTGTTCTTTCAATATGCCATACTCTGGCTTTCCTTATATATTTGGGAGAGTGTGGAACATAGAATTATCTGTTTACTATTAGGAAAATAATTGTGAGGGAAAGGAGAAATTTTATCTAATTAGAATATTTACATAATTATCACTTTTTCCACCATAGCACATGCTTTTTACAGCACTTTTTGATTCTTTGGCTTTCAGAGGAGCCCTAGAGCCCAGGGATAGATCCAAGAATCCACTCTGCACTTTTTCTCCTTCACCAGAAATGATTCATGGTAAAGGGGATCACTTTAGCAGCTCTCAGAAAGAGTTGTAACATAGGTTCTGATACAGGGCACTAGACTTGAGTGGGACTGTAGAAGTCTGTTGACTTTTGATGTAGTAAACCCAGGGGGGTTTCTAGCAGCTTAGCATATGCTTAAGTTTTAGAGGTTTCTCTCCCAGACTGATTAACAATACCAGTGGTCTCAACATACCAGGAGCATTCCA
>NW_007890538.1:0-533 GCF_000696425.1 Galeopterus variegatus
TCTTCTTAGAGAAGGTGCCTTTTGAACAGAGAGCTGAATAAGGAAAAGGTATGAGCCAAGACAATTCATATGTGTTTCTATTCAAGGAGGAGCGGAAGGAGCAAACATTCTGAGAGCGGAACTTACTTGTATTTTGAACAACAAGTGGGCCAGTGTGTCTGGACCAGAGCGAATAGTGAAGAGAGGTGTCACCGAGCCAGGCCTTGCTGGCCTTTGTAAGGGCTTTGGCTAGTGCAGTGAGTGAGACATGAAATCTCTGGGAGACTTTTGAGCAGAGAAGCAACTGACTCATTCTGGTCCCTGGGGAAGCATGAAGAGAGTGGAAGTGGTGGAAGAATTAGGGGACACTCACAGCTGTTCAGGTGAGATGCAGCGGTGCCTTGGATGAAAGAGGAATCAGGAGTGGAGAGAAATAATGGATTCGGGAATGTGTTCTGAAGGTACTACTAACTTACTGGTGGATTAGATGTGGAGCGTGGGAACAAGAGAGGCACCAAGAACGATTCCAAGGTTTTTGGACTGGCCAACTGGGT
>NW_007890539.1:0-533 GCF_000696425.1 Galeopterus variegatus
CCACCCCACCCCCTTCCCTGAAGTTTTTGACTCCATAATTCAGGCTTGCAGGTGAAAAACTGAAAGAAAAAAAATGATCCTAGAGCAAAACAAAAGTACATCTGTTCAGTATTTTCCAAAATGTGATTCCCTTACATCTATTTTCTCAGAAGCAGAATTTTTGAACTCCTTTCAAGAGTTTCTTCACCAGCTTTTAGCTCCCTAAATTACCAGTGCACCTTCAGCATTCCAGAGAGGCCTTTTCATTATTTCAGTAAAAAAAAAACAACAAACAAAAAACCACCTAACCAGTTTCTCCAAGTTTTGATGTCAAGCCAAAAGTAAGCACACAGTAAGGGACTAGAGGCTGCTGAAAAGCCCTGTGCAAGAAGTAGACACAGGATTCGGTTCAGAAAGTAAACGACTCACAGAATTTGGAGCAAAGAAAGTATGTTTGGGAAATTCAAAGTTAGCATTATTAATGAAGAAGACTTGTTTTATATAGTGGTGAACACTCATCCACAATTACTTTAATGATCTTCAACATCACAGAG
>NW_007890540.1:0-533 GCF_000696425.1 Galeopterus variegatus
AATGTCCTTCTACAGCCCTTCACTGATAAAGCTTACCAGCATGTTTGCTGCAAAAGAAAAATGCTTAAATAGTCCAGCTCCAATGTGTCAGAGCAAGTAATGAAAGGTGAATTGGAGCTGAAAGGCAATGATGGATAACTGGTACTGTATAAAAAGGCTTTTGGACACCAGGAACACTGACTGGACAAGTCCAATTACAGCCTATAAATGACCCTCTAAGAACTGTCTGCTTGTTCTATTGAATCTACCTTACAAGACCAGAAACAGGAAACCAGACCTAAGCAGCCTATTCTAAAGTTCACCCGTCAAGATCAGAGTCTGGGCCTGTTTATAGAGTACTGACTCAGTAAGCACCAGGATAGCTTAACGTGGGATCAGTGCTGAAGAGCTCCATAGCATAACTCAGTCATTAATATTAGGCCTCAAGCATTGCATTTGATACATTATTCTAGGGTTCACTAAAAGAAACAAGGATATGTAAAGGTTCAGAATAGCTCTCTATTTTTCCCTAAAATTTAGCAATGTTCCAGCTA
>NW_007890541.1:0-533 GCF_000696425.1 Galeopterus variegatus
AGCCCCAAAAATGGCCAGACTGTCCTGATTTACAAACACCAACTTCACTTTTGACAAAGGCACTTCTCAAAACTAGTGTGCATGCTCATTTCCTAGGAATCTTAGTAACAAGCAGATTCTGATTAAGTAGGTCTGAGGCAGAATCTGAGGTTATACATCTTTCTTTAACTTCCTGCAGATGCTGATACCTGGACCACACATAGTGTAGCAAATCTTTATGATACCTGCCACCTCTCTAAGCTTAAGGTGGGAATTAAACATTCTGTTCAGCCAGAAATCCAGCACTCTGGAATGTATGAATTTCCTGAAAAGGAAAGGAAACAGTTAATACAATAGTGATAATAACAACCATTTATTAACTATGCACATTGTGATATGCAAAACATGAATGATGTAAACCTCACCCCGTCCCTGCAAGATGTTGCTGAGGATAATAATGATGACCCTTACAGTAAGCCAGGTATTCTTCTACGACTTTCCTGAATGTGAATCATTGTAAACTTCACAACAACCCTACGTGGTGGAGACTATTA
>NW_007890542.1:0-533 GCF_000696425.1 Galeopterus variegatus
CCCTGGGCCTCAGCACTCAGCCCCTCCCACCCAGTCCTGAGTCATGCACTTGTACTCAGACGTGTTCCAGAAAGGACTTCAGAGGCCAACACTGGCTGGACACTGGTGGACGTGTGACCGGCCTTCTGAGTCACCCAGCCTCTGTGTCCTCCTGTTACCTCATCTGTGAAATGGCAACGAGGGGCCTGAGAGTGGAGGGCTGGCCAAGGCCAAGGGAGTTCCCGGCCACCCCTCACCCCCATCCCACCCCTGCTGCACAGCTGGGGCTGGGGCACAGCTCTGGCCAAGTCTCCACACACCCTTTGCCGTTTTGGACGTTTTTACCACCCCTGGCTTACAGAGGAAGAAGTGGAAGGCTCCACAAGTGACACTAGACCAGGATCACACAGCGGGGATCCGGGAAGCGGGTGCTTTCAACGCTTTGCCCTTCAGTTGGCGCGTGACCTTGGGCATGCTCCCCAGCCCCCCAGCTCCCCAAGCCCCGGTTTCCCGTTAGTCAGGGGACAATTGTCCCATCTCGCAGGGTGAGGGGC
>NW_007890543.1:0-533 GCF_000696425.1 Galeopterus variegatus
CCCTATGGAGAGACCCATATGGCAAAAAACTGAGTCCTCATGTTAACAGCCATGTAAGTGATTACTCTCAGTAGTGATTCCTCCAGCCTCAGTCAAGCCTTCAAATGACTGTAGCATCAGTTGACATCTTGACTGCAACCACATGACACATCCTGAGCCAGACCCATCCAGCTTAATTGCTTCTAGATTCTCATCCTCAGAAACTGTGAAATAATAAGTGTTTGTTGTTTTAAGCTGCTGAGTTTGGGATAATTTATTATACAGAAATAGATAATTAATACTGACTATTCTATAGATGGATCCAGATTTTAGAACTAGTCTCTTTAAGAAGTTAAATAAGGCTTTAAAAAAAAGTTACAGGACCTGTTATATATTACAAGAGAATAAAGAAACATAATGACCAAATGCAACTGTGAACTTTGATTTAATTCCTGGTGTAAAAAATGATAGCTATAAAAATAGGAACTATTAAAATAGTTTGGATATAAACATATTTTAGATGACATTAAGGAAGTGATGTTAATTTTCTTAGG
>NW_007890544.1:0-533 GCF_000696425.1 Galeopterus variegatus
AGAGTCAGGCTCTGGGTGAAGACAGCTCCTGGTCTCTTGCAGAACAAAATGCATGTGCTTGTTGACAGTACTGCCCTCTCTGCTGGCTCTAGGAATCGACGCTGCTAGGAGATGAGGCTGCCTGAGTCAGAAAGAACTACATTGTCATGAGTGGTGGTCACACTAATAATGACATGCACTGCTCATTCCTATATTCAGAGTGCACTTGAGCCATCTCAGCGACAGGGCAGGAGTCCCTCTCTACCCAGACTCCACCCTCGCAGTGGGTCTCTTTCCTCCTTCCCTTCCAGCACCCTGGAGGGAGTGTTCCTCCTCCGCTCTGAGGGTAATCCACCATCCCTACCCCATGCCCTGGGCCCACCCGTCGCCTCTCCCAAGGGCACCATTCCACAGAGAAACCCTCTCTCTTCACCTCAACGTCTCCATCACTACTGTCCTACCTTAGAATATAAACTGCCCAATCCTCTCCCATTGTTACACCAAAATTCTGGAGAGAGGTGTCCACACTCACCATCCCATCCCCCAGCTGCCAT
>NW_007890545.1:0-533 GCF_000696425.1 Galeopterus variegatus
GAATGATAAAATGCTGATAAATGACCCTTTAGAAATATAAAGGAGATTAAAATTAATTAGGATAATCTATACTGTGGAATAGTACGATTGTATGTAGAAAAAAAAAAGATCTTGAACAACCTCAATTGATGTGTAGAGATAAGACATATTTAAGAAACAATGAAGAATAAAACAATATGTATCCTATGATGTCATTTATTTTAAAAGAGGTCTATTCGCATCTATGTAAAAAGATAAATGGAAGGATATACACCAAAGTGGGGGTGCAGGAGTCAGCAGGGGGCTGGGAGGAGCAGGCAGAGCTGGAGCAGAGGCAGGGCTGGAACTGGCCTTGCTCACACTAGAAAAGGTGGGTGCAGAAGGGGTTGCAGCAGATGCGATGTGATGTGTGGCAGTGCAGGAAACAGGTTTGGCACTTTAGAGAGAATTCGTTATACAGGTTTGCTTGTGTTCTGAAGTCAGTGAACCTCATTTCAAATCCTTGCTCCATCACGAGCTAGCTCCAATTAGTGGAGCGACTTGGTCAAGTCAGT
>NW_007890546.1:0-533 GCF_000696425.1 Galeopterus variegatus
AGCATCTTATTCCTAAACTTTGTTTCCAGTATTCCTGTGGTGTTAACCTTTAAAGTTCTTTTTCCTTTTAGTCTTTCTAATTTGAACAGTCAATGTTTAATGGATTAAGGTAGATAACTGTATTAGGGCTCTCCAGAGGAACAGAACCAATAAGATATATGGAGAAAGTGAGAGATCGTGATTGGTTTTTAAGGAACTGGCTCACATGTCTGTGGGTGTTGGCAAGACTGAAATCTGTGGAGCAGGCCACCAGGCTGGAGACCTAGGTTAGAGTTGGTGTTGCAGTCATGAGTGTGAATTCCAAAGGACAGCAGCCTGGAAATTCAGGAAAGGTTTCTAGATTGTAGTCTGGAGGAGAGTTTCTCCTTCTGTGGAAAACCTCAGTCTTCACTCTTAAGGCCCTCAACTGATTGGGTGAGGCCCTCCCATATTATGGAGTGTAATCTGTAGATGACAAAGTCTACTGATTTAACTTTTTTTTTTTTTCCTTTTTGTCTTTTTCCATGTCCGGCAACGGATCGCAACCCTCAGTG
>NW_007890547.1:0-533 GCF_000696425.1 Galeopterus variegatus
GACCCTCTTATCAACAGGGTCTGGCTATGGCAGCTGCTTTTAGCAGTCAGTCTGTAAAAGATTTCCTGGCTAACCAGAATAAAAATACTAGGGGTTGTTTCAAATGTGGCAAATCCGGACATTTTTCAAAAAATTGTCAAAATAGTCATAATGAAGAATCAACTAAAGCCCCAGGACTTTGCCCACAGTGTAAACAAGGAAAGCATTGGGCCAACGAGTGCAGATCTAATACTGATGTTCAGGGAAATTCCTTGCCACCCCTTCAGGGAAATGGGAAGAGGGGCCAGCCCCAGGCCCCCAAAAAAGTTTGTGGGGCAGTCAACTTTGTTCCCCCCTTCACAATATCACCCTATAGCCTTGCCTAAGGCCAGGGACAAGTTGAAACTCGACCCCCTAGATAACGCCTGGAATGGTCCAGATCCAGTTTTGATCTGGGGTAGAGGTTCAGTCTGTGTTTTTTCACGCACTCATGACTCGGCCAGATGGCTGCCAGAACGGCTGGTTAAACAAGTTGATCATAACCTCTCAGCCAG
>NW_007890548.1:0-533 GCF_000696425.1 Galeopterus variegatus
CAGAATAGGAGAAAATACTTGTAAATGAAAACACACGAACACAAATGTTTATAGCACCCTTGTTTGTAATAGCCAAAAGGCAGAAACAACCCAATGTCTGTCAATGGATAAATGGATAAACAAATTATGGTATATCCATATAAGGAAATATTATTCAGTCATAATAGTGAAGTATTGATAATGTTCTTCAACATGGATGAACTTTGAAAACATCTTGCTAAATGTAAGAAGACAGTCACAGAAGACCAAATATTATATGGTTACAGGACATATTATATGATTCCTTTTATGTGGAAAGTCCAGAATGGCTAAGTCTAAAAATAAATTAGTAGTTGCTTAGGGCTGGGAAGAGGTGTGATGAACAGGGGAATAAAGAGTGACAACTAAAGCATATTAGGTTGCTTTTTGAGGTGACGAAGATATTCTAAATCACCTGTGGTGATGGTTGTACATATCCACGAATATGCTAAAAAATCATTGAATCATATCCTTTAAATGGCTGAATTGTGTGCTATGTGAATTATATCTCAATA
>NW_007890549.1:0-533 GCF_000696425.1 Galeopterus variegatus
ATAACTGTTAGTTTCCAATGTCAAATTTCTCTTTCTTAAGTACTACACCAGATTTTATTTTGACTTTTCTTATTCCAGTTTTATAACCAGATAGATGTTTGGTTAAATATACCTTATTTTGTATCTTCATATGTGATATGTATAGTTCACTGTCCATTACATATAGGGTCTTGGATAATGTGTAAAGTTTGCCCATGCTTAAATATCTAACAGTTTTCCCATCTCCTCTCAACCTAAACGTTTGGTGAGGAGCATCATTGTTATCTTTGGGATGAAGAGTTGCATTAACTCTTCTCTAAAACTCTGTGACTGTATTGTTGAATACACATAACCAACCCTGATGGTTGGTTTTACGGTCATGCAACCCTATGTGATGGTGAATTTTAAATGTTTATAATTTAATTCTTAACTATTAAAAAAATTTTTTTGTGTAGGTGTTCTGGTGTCCAGGCATCTTACTTAGCAGAAGGGGAGTTTTCAGTTCCATCTGAGTCATCTCCTGGTAGCCAGAGTGATGTTGAACCGAGAGAGAG